>NC_070612.1:60283893-60523893 GCF_027172205.1 Podarcis raffonei | reverse complement strand
AAGAGTTCAGAGACATTACTCTCTAATCTCAACGTATGATTCACCAACACATTTCTTTTTAAATTGCTTTGAGGTTTTATTGCCATCAAGTGGTATACACATTTTGTCAAATAAAAGCATAACACAAGCTCCAGCTTTTTTGGCCCATAGACAGGTGAGCACATTGGGCCTAAGCATTTCTCCAACTTGACATAGAACTGAAAGCTTTTGATTGAGTAGGGGGGAAATATCCTTAAGTTCATTAGCTAGGTGCGAAGCTAGGATGTTTTTTGTTCAGTAAATAGCATAGTGGTTCGTGTTCACTGGGAAACAATATGGCGGAGACCATTTTGAAATCCAATTTGCCAGATGTTATTAGAGTGAAATTTTACTCTCTGAGTGAAAGGAACCTGCTTACAAATGGATTGTAATTTTCTAAAGGACTACTTTAATTATCTTCCTTACATATAAAACATTTATGGACTAGTTAGACATTTTTTAGCTGTTGAGATACAAGTTTTATGTTTCTTATGTGCCTCATTTTACATTCTATTCTGTTTTCCCTAAACAAATGTTTAAAGATTATTCTTCATTCAGGGGGTAACTGCAGTGGGGATGGAGTCAAACACACATTAATTTGAGCAGTCAACCTGCTGTGGAATGGCACTCACCACATTGTGTACTGAGGTAGCCAATCCTTCTTTAGCTTTCTCAAAACCATATTTTCCCAATTGGCAGGAGAAGCAAAAGATTCTCATCTGTGACAACACAAACCTGCTTGCCCCCATTCCCAGAACAGTTTTGCAACACTATTTGTTTTTAAGTGACAACTGAATGGTTCTGTATACCTAGTTTTAACCACGGGGAGAAGGTTCAAAATGATTAAGTGAACATTGGCTGCATCTAGACATGTCAAATAAGTGATTCAGTTAAACATATACAGGGAAATCCATTAGGGAAAGACGGGACTCCACAGCGCCACCTGGTGTCACAGTGTTAAATCGCATATTAAACACTTTTACTTAACCAATTTAGCCGAGTCCAGAGTTGAGCTCAATGCGGGTGACAGAGACACAACAGATTTCCAAAGTAACATTTGCGCAAACAAGCAAACTGCTTTGTGGAACTTAAAGCCTTAAACCATTTTATTGTGGCCTAAGCTTTCATGCTCTGGAGCTCACTTTTGTCAGATGTTCATAATGCAAAAGTGGGATGAAGCCCACAAAACACATTTGTTACCATTAGTCCTTAAGGTGTCACAAGACTCTTTGCTGATCCTGCTTCTTCTTCTTCTTCTTCTTCTTCTTCTTCTTCTTCTTCTTCTTCTTCTTCTTCTTCTTCTTCCAGGACCTACCTGAATACAAACTTGTCATTTTCATTGTGACACCTACTTTGGGTTAAGTACCTCCATGAAACTATTCTCTACTAAAGTTGGTTTCAAGTGTGAAAAGAATGTTGGCTCAACCCCATTTTGTTTCTGTGATGCTCCTGGAATACAAATCAAGAGAGAACTGTTTATATCTAGGTACCTGCAGATATGAAAGGGAGGAGAAAGGAAAAAACCGAGTAGGGGGTAACAATAGCAGATGGCAACAGATTTATCTCAGAGTAGATTTGGTAGCATAGGAAATGTGTGCACAAGCCTAATGACTTCCAGAAGCTAACTGATGATGAGAATGATGTATTCGGATTAAAAAAATAAAAATTAAAAGCTACCTGCATATACATACTGCAGGAAGTCTGATACTGTTGGAGGAAAGAATGTATGTCATTATGTGAGGTCACATAGTAGAGGTGCCATTAAAGAGTAGTAATTTACCACATAGTGATATGTGAAATTGCCATAGTTCTCCCTGTAATTAGGAAAGAAGGATAATTACCACAGGTTTTATATATATTATCCATCTTCTTCCATGACTTCTTAATGGCTTCTATAGTATTGTACCAAGCAAGACTGATGGGGCAATTCAGAGGCCACTTACACAGATATGTAAAGAGCCCTTGAATCCAAAAGGATTGCGCCAGTATGGGCAATTTGAAAAACAACAATGCAGCTGTTACTGCATTTATGAATATGCAGCTAACTATATGAGGATATACATTTTTCCTTTTAAAAATATAAGTTCCTGCTTATCACTAGTTCATTTTACAAGGCTTCATGTTTTTCCTAAGTGGATTTTCCCCATCATTCTCATCTTCATCATACTTAACATTTAGACAGGGCCTTCAGGTGTTCAAAATGCTTCTCATGCATTACCCAGCTGCACTTTGTACAACAATATCTGGGTGGATACAGATGAGCATTTCCTACCATCTAATAAAAAAATTACTACCACTTTGCAGACTAACACAGCAATACTGGCCTCACCAGGTGATTATGGTATATGCACACTGTGGCAAGTTAACTACTTACAAAATACACTACTTGTGCGCAGAAAGAAGCTTTGCTAGGCCTTTACGTGCAGCATGGATATTTATAAAGGTCTGTTTGCTAAAATAACCCTGACCCTTCATTTAATTTTGCCATTTCAGAGCCACCCTGTCACCCAGCTTAATTGTACTCCACAAAATAAAATACTGTTATGGGCCACTCCAGTTTCTGCTGAGCTGTTTGAGATCCCAGGGCTCTTGGCACTTAACCAGGGTTTGGCACAAGTGCGATGGCAGGAAGATTCAAGGCCAATCAAAGAAACATTTAAAGATTTCAGTGTAGTGTAGTATAGTATAGTATTTTATGTATTTATTTGCAGAATATGGATCAATATCTTTTCAAAACGAGAAGAGTACCAAGTGATAATGAGGACAATCCAAGTTGTGATCCAAAATTGCTGTTCGAACAGCGTGCTAGAAAATAACACTGGCTATTCTTCTACAATTCTCCACAACATATTGCTGTGAACAGGAATTTTCAACTCTGACAAATATGAAAGATCAGAACAGAGAAAGGAGATGAGAGTTGGTTTGTTTCAAATCAGATCTAATATAGATAAAACTACCTGACAAAACAAGCTCGCGCCTCTCATTGCTTTTGTATGCATACTTAAGGTGCACATGTAAGAGGCTTGTTTATAATTATATTTTGGGAATGATTCATGTTCTTATGTAGATGCATTGTTTACAGTGGTACCTCTAGATGCGAACGGGATCCGTTCCGGAGCCCCGTTCGCATCTAGAAGCAAACGTAATTAGCAATGGCATGTCTGCGCACACGTGCGTCGCTTTTCGCCACTTCTGCGCATGACATCATTTTGAGCGTCTGCACATGCGCAAGTGGTGAAACCCGGAAGTAACACGCTCTGTTACTTCCAGGTTGCCGCGGAGCACAACTCCAACACACTCATCCCGAAGCACATTCAACCCGAGATATGACTGTACATTGTTTTACACTTTCTGGGTGTCCCGTGATCCTATTATAATGTAGTTGTGTTCTATGTTATAAATCGAGTACTGCTAGGAGTTGTTTATTTTTGTTTTCTAATGTATTTCTTATCAAGAAAAACATTGGTGTTTTATTGTTTCAGTTGTATTTAATTATGCTACAATTTGAATTCAAATTTTAAGTGTTCATAAACCACCTGAGTGAAGCTTGTGGAGTGCTGGTGGTCCATGGACCACAGTTTGGGAACACCTGACCTAGGACTGTCTGCATGCATCCTCTGGCAACTTGGTGGCAGGGAGCAAAAGTTAGCCTTGGAGGATAATGGGAAAATACGTTACAGAGAAGGGACTGGCTGTCTTGTGCATACTGGCTGTCTTGTGCATGTAAGTTGCAGAGTTCCTGGGTTTTCCAATTCATTTTTTAAAAACAGTTTTTTTTTATTCTGCATTGAAGAAAAAGGGGGGAAATGGCATGCTAATACAATAAAAAAAATTCTTAACCATCTCAGAACATGTCCAGAAGCGTGATATCTCAATTGATGTGTTCTCTTAGAGATCACATATATATTCGCTCCACATACAGATGTTCTACAGTCAGTCTGCATACCAATCTATCTCAATTTCCTCTCACAACATGAAAGAGCAGCATTATATCTGGCAAGATAAAGGAAATACTATTCAGTCGCATTATGTTTTCATATACAAGAGCAATACGTAGAGCGAAAGGCTGTTTCCTTTGAAATCTTTGATATCTGTCCTAGACTTACAAGAAGCCAAGTTTACTCCTAAGGCAGGCTTCCTCTGTACAGCAACCTCCTTGCTTCTGATCTGATGCTTCAATGCTAAACTGGAAATGGGAAGGCTTCCTGTGCAAAAGTATGTGTGTGCTGTGGAAAAGAGGTTATTAATGTTACTGACTAGCGCAAGTGAACTGCAAGCATTGCTAGGCAAATAAAGGCTTCTGGACCATATTCAGCCAAAGGACAACCATCACCTGTGTTCTAAAGGAAGCTTTTTAGTTTTAGCCATCCTCCTCTGAGCTAGAGCTCAAAATGTCTTTTTCTATTTCTCAGCCTGCATCCTAGACAAATAAGACTGCCTTACATGATTATCCCCAAATATTTTTTTTTCTTTGGTGGTAGAGGCCTCCCCTGCCCCCAGCAGAACCACCTGAGTTGCTGTGACTTTGTTGAATTGTATTAATCATTTTTATGAATTTATTATTTGCTTTATGCGTTATTGTGTTTGATAGTATTGTGATTGCAATGTTTGGTGGTCCGTGGACCATAGTTGGAAAAGTGGAATACAAATATTAAATCAAAGCAAAGCAAATCAATTGGTAATAGTATGCAAGGTGTCATTATGGTCCCTGAACAAAGGTTTTTCAGAGGTTTTTCAATATCATGAAAATATTGTATCCAAGTGGAATGTACAATCAGGTAAAATCTCATACCGCTCAACTGTACATCAGGACACCCAATTTTGGGGGTGTCCCAAAACACAGATTGCAACCCCAAAAGATGCGCTTCTGTCGGCGGTTGATCTTTTGCAAGAGCACGGTGCCCAAAAACACGTATTTTGGAGCACTGTGCTCTCTCATGGGTCACATGACTCGCATGAGAGCACACTCTGGAAGACGGTTGTCCTGGTTTCTTGCTGCAACACACTGGAGGGTCTGAGATCTCTGTGTCTGGTAAAAATAGTCTTCCACCTGCTAAATTAGAAAGATCAGTATTCAGTATTCATTCTAGTTTCACAGGGGTTGAATATAAGCATAATACTACTTTCATTATACTACTTTCATTTAACCCTAGTAGGCACAACTCTAATTGGAGGCTTTTACCACAGTGCTCGACAAGTTTTATCCTCTACTGTCAAAACAAATTCAGCTTCCCACACTTCTTTCAAACTCACATTAGAACCCATTACTCAAGATAGAAGGCCTCTGTTTGCGTGTTCAGACCCTGAGACCTCCCCCCTAAATAAACACATATTTGACTAAATTTTAGTTTTGGTTTTTGGCAGAATTTAGGCCACAACTTTGTTGATTACAGAAAAGTGAGTGGTTGCATAGGCTCTGGTTCGACTAGCTCCCTGCACCCTTGCTACCATAGGTCAGCCAAGAGTGAACAACTGAGGTAGGTGAAAAGCCCGTGAACAGACTCCGTCCACTCCCCCAGATTCTCCCCTGGACTCAGGTATGGGCACAACCCCCTCTTGGGGGTTGACCAAACCAAGTTTAGTCCCTGGATTCCTTAAATGGAATACCCTTCACATAGGGATGGCGAGACCGTTCTCCCATCCCTATCACCTGAACCAGTGCCTGCCCGCAACCTTGCAAGTTGTGACGATTTGCTACGCGGCAGGCAAAACCCAAATGGCAACAGCCAATCAGCCAAGTGGGGAAAATTCCTGCCATGCTCCTGTCCTAATGACAGATGACACATGACAGCATAGCAAGGTCAATTGCAAAATGCCCTAAATATACGGAGAGGTGGGTGGGTGTTCCGAAGCATGAGCCGAAAGAGGAAGCTCTGGGTCACGTGCATGGGCATATATAGGGCCCTCAATCCGTTTAAACAGCTCCCCATTGGCCAGATTAAACCCAGTGACGAGGAACCTACCAATTGGGTGTTGTGGCTGTCCAATATACCCACCCACAACCAGGAGGTCAGTCTCCAGGTCTCACCGCAACATGTGCCCTGTTTTAGAGAGGACATGCTAAATAAGAGAACTATCACTTTTTAGACTACCCACAGGGGCTTTACATAGGAAGTCAAGGACCTTTGTAGACTGATAGTCCTGAGAAGAAATTTAGCAAAATCCTGATATGTCGGTAGCAATCAGACAGTATATCCAAATGAGTTGTGGGGTTCATGGAAAAATTATGCCACTGCCCCTAACTAAGATTTGCAGGCCTTTGACCTTAACTGCCAGAGTTATATGATGTGCTGGGTCAAGTTCACTGAAGCCGTTTTTCAACTTGTACAGAATAAGCCTCTTCTACATGCATTGCGAGTGAATGGCCATTACTAGCCCTCTCTTTTGACCTTTCCCACTAATTGTAGCCTTGGCAGTAGCTAAGCTTTCCTATGAGAAAAGCCCAGGAAAGATAAAGGTTAAATTAAATGTTCTGAGACAAACAAACAAGAAACCCATCACATATTTAATTTCCTTTCCTTTCCTTCTTTTAAAAATCCAAGTTTCAAGGGGTTTATTATTAAATAACGAGAATTGTTTTTTCTGTGTGCTCAGTCAAAAAGTAGTTGGGCATTTCATTGCTCTTTCACAGTCTTGATGACTTTAGTTTTTATTCAACCCATTCACAGAGAGGTGGGGAACTCAAAGATGCATTCTCTGTTTTATAAGATCTTTTGATAAAAGAGCCTTTGTGGCTGTTATTCCCCACCCCCCACCCCATCACCCTTTCTTCTTCTCTCCCCCTTTTCCTGTGTGGTCTGTTGTCCATTTTCTGTCCAGATGCTATTCAAGAAAGCAAAACTTGCTGCAATCAGAAGCAAATGATTCACTTGCTCCGCAGGCTGCAGCGTATGTGGAGCAGGACAGCTTCCAATGGCTACCAGCCAGAATCTACTCTAAGATGGGCGGCAGAGGGGAGGGAATGCATCAATGAGCCTTGTAAATCCCCCTTCTTTTTTAAACTTCCGTCTCAGGCCTGGATGTATTTGTTTTCTTAGGCAGACGGATCTGGCTCCCTCCAGGCCCGACAAAATGATCTGTCTTTGTCTACCCTGATAACCTGAGGCAGCCAATAATGAAATCAGTTTACCAGCCCTTGCAAATAGGCCCACTTGCTTGGACTGCACAATGCCTTTTCATTTGTTAGTTTCATTTCAGGCCTCCCTAAGCCTCCCTAACATGCACACTCTATCCCTAAGGAGGTCTCCAGGAGAGCCTACGAGTAATTAGGGGACTGGAGGCATGAATGCAGCGGCGCTTTCTAATTAAAGAGAAAGCTGCCTCATTGGGAGCTGTTCTTATATATCGATGTTGCACTGTTATTTATTTTATTCACCAAGCATGACTATTTTTCTCCTCTCAATAACTGAGCCAAGTTGGTTCACTGTACAAAATGCAATAAAATCCATTTTTCCTTAAGAAAGGATATGTACATATGTAAGTATATATAAAATAATTTTTTTAAAGTCCATAAGACTTTGGATTTCAAACCTTGGATTTGTCACCTTTGTTAACTTTTCATTAAAAGCTTTCCTAAAGCAAGAAGAAACCCCATAGATAAAACAGGGGTCACCCGAGTTCAGAGTCTGCTGCTATGCACGCTTCCAGGTCCAAGAGAGTATTGATAATTATAATAATTGGATGGAATTTCCTCCAAAGATCCTGTAGACGCATATGGGAATCTATATGCAGGTTCCAAGCTGCTACTATCTGTCTGTTGACAGGTAAGAACGTCCACAAGTTACTTTGTAAAGTAACACACTGGTCAATGTTTCTGCTGCAGCTATTGTTCTTCTTGTGGAACAGTGAGACGGGGAATTCTCCCCACAGGATTGCTCTTAAGTGTCTTTTCCAACATTATGGCGCCTGGATTTCTCCTTGATATAATGGGGGACTTTGTGCTATGAAGCAAGAATGATGTTAGTTAGAATTCAAGTGGTGAAAATCCCAGAACGAATCTGACCAAACAGATATAAACACATCCTTATGTCTACCATGTGGTGGTAGTGACAGCTGAAAAGGGCCTTCTTCTCTGCCACCATTCCATCTTCAGCAGAGCATTTCCATGTGGTAGGATTTGCCTGGATGGAGAAGGTGGTTGTCCAAGAGGCCTATTGTGACAAATTAAAGTCACTCAGATTCATTTGGACCTGGATATCACGGTTAGGTTGAGTCCTATGGAGCTAAGCTCCAGCTGGAGTAGTGCTGTTGAATCAGTTTATATTACTGATGCTTGAAAATGACTTCTCAAAGTTTGCCCTTCTCGGCTGATAAGAGCAAGCTGTAGGAGTTTGACTGCGTGGGTCCAGGGAGTCATTAATGTCTAATTATGGGATGGAGGGTTCCACTGGCCTTCAAGGAGGTGGAGATACAGGCTTCCTACAAGAGGATTTCCCAGGACCCAGAAGTGTTTGATAATGGTTATCAATGTCCCCATTTGGGTCTAGGTGCTCAAGAAGGTAGTGGTGGCTTCAGACTTTTGATACCAGTGACCATGACAGCCTAGTGGGACATCTGATGAGGTTGTGAGTTGGAGGTAGGCTTGGCAGTGGTTCTACGGCAAGGATGGTTTCAGGTAATAGCATTGTGTACTGTTTGCTCTGCCCTGTGGGAGCTTTCCTGTGGAGTCCCACAGGATTCAGTCTTGTTGCTCATGTTATTTAACATCAATTAAGCAAAAAAGGAAACCAATATACAAAACTGAAGAGAATTTTCTTAACATGGAATATGTATTTCTTGCATTCCTGCTTGACAAGAATGTGATGCCACAGAGGTGTTTTTAAACAATCACTACAAAACAATTTTATTCAGAGGAAGAAGAGACTGCTGATGTTGACCACACCTCTGTCCACATTCACACAGATAATTTGATTTCCTTTCCTTCTGTCTTTATATTCATTTTCCCAGGAGCAGACAGTGAGAAACCTACATTATGTAGGACAAGCAGGAACATTTAAAAAAAAAAAAGGAATGAGAGTTCATCTTGCCGCTAATAGTTGCATTTTCAAATAAAACTTTCTAACAAACAAGCTTTCTGATGACAGTGCGCTCCAACTAAAGAGGACTGGCAGACACAAAAATGATCAATATTACGTTAGCAATGACAAAAATTGCAGTTAGCATGTAAGCCAGTAATGGAGACTAGATGGAGCAAGTTGAGATTTGAAACAGGTCCAATAAACAAACATTGGATGCATTTGCTCGGCTCCTCTATTAAGAGGTTTGGTGCTCGTGGCGTCTTCAGTCTAGGAGTCATTAGTGTAGCAGCTTATAAATATTATATTAGGCCGATTTGGGCAAGGCCTGGTGTCAATCTGTTCACATGACAACGTAATCCCAAGTTCACACTAATTGTGCAGTTGAGCCCTAGAGGGAAAGCTGAGAGAGTTTCCTTAGCACCTGTGGCTATGGCTTACCTGGATGAAGTGTGTGACAAGAACTCGTAAGAAGGGTTTATCTCCAGCCTTGGGAACAATTAGCAGAGGCCTAGCAGAAACTCCATTAAGCAGCCTTCATTCTTCAGTGTTTGTCTAGCCCACAAGAGGATGCGCATGTGCTCAACAGCATTAAAAAAAAAATCCTAGAATATTAAAGTTAACCGTGAAGGGGAAGTAGGGCACAGCTGCCCATTTAGCAGAAGCATAAAGATTTCGGGTACTAATTCCTGGTCAGAAATACTTGGTAGAGTGTGTCAGCCCTCTGTCTTCCTTCCTAAAGAAACCACATTTGGCGCACTTCATCATAATGTTACCTTTCCACTTAAAAATATATATTACAAATCCAACAACTGCAAGAACAATTTCATAGTAACAGTAGCATATATCAAATAAAACAACAAACAAATGACATTTCAATATTATAAATGAAGCAACATTCTATCTCCTGGCAGTAGCAAAAGAAAGAAGCGAGTTTGCACCTTGGTCCCAGATGTTCTAGGTGCTGCTGCTATGCCCACTACAAATGAGTGGAGAAGCTAGTTAGCCTGATCAAATCTCTTGGCCTCAGCTTCCCCAAAGGAAGACTGGTCCTTTGGTACCACACTTCAGATGGCAGCGGCTCACCCCATGTTGTTACTCACAGCCCCTCTCCTGCAGCAGCTTCTTGCAAGGTTTCCAAAAGTGGGATAGCTGGAAACACATGTGGAAACAAATCTACACGTAGTTCAGAAAGGCACAACCACATGGATCTGTTGCTTGCTCTTGCCAGAGACTGGGAGAATGCAAGAACGGAGAAGGGGCAAAACTGATGACTGCTGTGCATAAAAACACAATGGAGAATGGTCTAGAAAAAAGTCATATTGCCCTAACTACTGACCATATCTCCCTAGGGAGGTTCCCTTTGCATGCTGAGAACTACAACCACTAGCTTTTGCAAACAGTTCCATGCATCTGTCCGGGCCTATATGGATAAAAGCAATTGGGAATTAGAGCTGATGTAAAGATCTAAGAGCTCATTCACTGGGGAAATCTCAGTCCAATTTAACTCCAGACGTTGAGCATGACTGCCAAGTAGGATCAGTGGAGACCTTCTGACTGATTAAAGGATATCTTTGACAAGAGTAGAAAGAATAATCATCCCACTCGCATTTGTCATGTCCATCAGTTGAGACATTTAGTGTGAGGATAAGTAGATGGAAAAGAAAATGGTATTCAGAGACCTGACAGTGCTTGAAACTCAGAGTCTAAAGATTTCTGTGAGAAAGACCAGAGTCGTTTCTAAACCAATAATCTTAAACTACTTCAGAATCATAATGCTCCTTCACTATTGTCTAAGACCCAAACACAATAAATAACCTGTTGCCTACATGTTTGCAATTTTTTGTACAGCATTGTACAGTGTGATAGAAGTTAAAAGATAAATTAGTCTCATTTACATGTTTTGTCATGCACTCACATATGATACATATTCACAACTCTCGACAGTTCTCAATACTTAATTGATTTGAAGATGTCTTTCCCCACTGACCTTGATGCCTGCCTTGTCATTGGAAAACAAAACTGATATGAAGCATTAACACAGTGGCTCCCAGGTGTCCTCCTCACCTCTTTTGACACCTGAGATCCCCCCCCCCCAGATTACATGGAAGTTAAAAGGGATGAAGTGGAAGGGGAGACACCTGCAGTGCTGCTGCTTTTCAATTCACATGAAGTACAGGTGTGAAGGTGACTAATTACTCCACAGCCACATTGTTAACAGATTATGCTGTGACAGCAAAGAAGACTTTCTTCTCTACTGCCATTGCATTTACAAAGTGCCATTCATTGCAAAGTTCCATTTATGGGTTGTGAATGACCTGGTGAATCAAGGCTCTTGAGGTTAAAACTGAATCATCACCAGCCTACAGTGATGAGCTGATTTACTTTGCAGACAAAATTGTTTGTATGTAACATGGCTCAGGTACTGCCAGTTTAATAACAGAATGAGACTTTTAAGTTGTTTTTGTTGTCTCAGACATTTTCCCACAGAGCTGTCTAAAAGTTGGATAACTGATGGTGGTGATCTTATTAGTGGTTTTCCTCACAAAAGTGATGTGGAGTTGCTTCCAAAGAAAATACAAACAATCCAGTTATAACAAACACAACCAATAAAAGCATAAAATCGTATCTATACAAATATGAAAGCTTTGGCCTGGTGACTATAAACAGCTAAAGATGGTGTCAGGCATACCTCTCTGGGGAGAGCATTCCACAAGTAGGGAGCCACCTCTGAAAATGCCTGTTCTTGTATTGTGATCCTTCAGACCTCCTGTGCAGTGGGCTTATGGAGAAGGACATCAAATGATGAACACAGTCAGTTCCTTATGAGGAAAGGTTGAAGGAGCTGGGCATGTTTAGCCTGGAAAAGAGGAGACTGAGAGGAGATTATGATGGCATCAGGAAGGAACTTTCTGACAGTAAGAACTTTCAACAGTGGAACAGACTCCTTCTGGAGGTTGTGGACTCTCATTCCTTAGAGGTTTTTAAGCAGAGGTTGGATAACCACCTGCCATGGATGCATTAGCTGAGATTCCTGCATTGCAGGGGGTTGGACTAGATGATCCTTGGGGCACCTTCCAACTCTACAATTCTTTTATTCTATGTGGGGAGAAGCGGTTCTTGAGATATTGGGGTCCAGAGCTGCATAAGGCTTTACAGCACTTTGAACTGAGCCTGGAAACTAATTGGTAGCCAGTACTGGCTCAGTACTGGGACGCGGGTGGGTAAAACCTCAGCGCCTAGGACTTGCCGATCACATGGTCGGCAGTTCGAATCCCCACGGCGGGGTGCGCTCCCGTTGTTCGGTCCCAGCGCCTGCCAACCTAGCAGTTCGAAAGCACCTCCGGGTGCAAGTAGATAAATAGGGACCGCTTACCAGCGGGAAGGTAAACGGCGTTCCGTGTGCTGCGCTGGTGCCGGTTCGCCAGAGCAGCTTCGTCACGCTGGCCACGTGACCCGGAAGTTTCTGCGGACAGCGCTGGCTCCCGGCTTATAGAGTGAGATGAGTGCACAACCCTAGAGTCTGGCAAGACTGGCCCGTACGGGCAGGGGTACCTTTACCTTTACCTTTACTGGCTCATATCTGTGCTACTGGGGAGGACCTTGAAAGAAGGACCTCAAAAATATGCTCTTTAATTTCTGTAAAGAAATGACTTTGAATAAAATACCAGTTCTGGGAAAGACTTTAATGAAAATATTGTTGGGGCAAACAAAGGTTGCTGAATTATATAGATGATGGAATAGCTGATGAAAGTCAGCTGACGCATGGTCATTTGTGAACAGCTGATAGCAGAAATAGTAAACATGTTAAAAGATGGTAGTGAAGTGATATGAAGAAGAGTGTTAGAAAACAGAGAATAAAAACAAATCTAGTCATAGATTTAGCTTTAACCATATCATATCAAGAAGATACTACATATTGGAAAAAGATGAGGTGATCACAAGCCTCTATAGCATGACATATGTATAAATAATGGAAGGATGCACCTAGGCAAAGAACTTTCAGACAAAAAATTTAAAAGGTCCAGTGTTAACTTTTAGGATACATACACATGTTGAAAAAGGGACCATCCCACATCTGACACATCTCCTGTCTCAGAAAGTTTCTTTTCTACTAATTGGCATGATCAATCAACTCATGGGACTGATCCTGTGTTGACTTTGTACAGAAACTATTTGCTTGTGAGGTTGGATTTTTTAATAGGATGTGTGCATTGAAGTGAAATATTCCAATACTGGAATGAAGACATTTTTGTGTCTAGTGTCCCTTTGTTACTGATACGAGTGGCCAGAGCTGGCCCACCAATGAGGCAGGATGAAGCACTTGCCTCAGGTGGCGGAAGCGCAGTAGGCAGCACTCCACCAGCCTCTCCACTTCTGCCTGCGACAGAATGCCTCCCTTCCCCCAGAATGGCTGCTCCCATATACAGCAGTGCATTTTGTCTGTGCCTTCAGATCTGGAGATTAGACCCTCCTCGTGGTCCCTGTGCAGGTTGAAGCTGTTGAGTGGTCTGGGAGAATGGGTGTGGCTTTGGCAAAGTCCTGGGGGCCAGGGCTTGGGGTTCCCCACCCTGAACCAAATACTCCATGCTAAATTACAGGCAGTTTGAATAAATAATATTCTTGTAGGCTCTTCAGATTTTATGATTTCCCATCCATGCAGGTGCTCCCAATCCTGTGTAATGTCAGAGGCTCAGGAAGTTCATGACTAAAGTGGAATTTGACCTGGCTGCAAGATTGCTGCTTGCCCAGTGATGGGAAGAGGAGAAAATGACGACAAAAGTGAACTGGCAGATGAAATTATGAGAGTATGCAGAGATGGCAAGATTGACAGGGAAAATCAGAAATCAGGAGAATCAAAGCTTCAATAGGGGATGGGACAAATATAGACTGTATTTAAAAGAACACTGTAATCATTTGAGTTCTTCGGCAGGCTTTTAGTAACTCTTGCAACGTTACAAAGACTTTGGATATTTTGGAGGACCGTAATGTGGAAGAACTATAATATGCAGTTGATTTAGATATATAAAGGACCCATGGAAGGGAGGAGCGAAGTCCTAAGATTCAGAAGAATCTTGTTTGATTTTAAAATTTGAATGTGGTAAATGTGAAATTTATTTTGCAAAATCAATAAAAATGATTTCAAAAGAAAAGAAAAGTGGAATTTGACCTGAGACTTATTGACTCAGACTCTTACCCACCATATTTACACTAGCTCACAAATGGCTGCAGTCGTAGTTGCTGGTTCGTATATAATGCACTTGCCTTGTTGGAAGAAAGAAAGAAGCATGTCAATGTACCAAGTGAAACAACCTTATGAGACCTTGGGCTGAGCTGGGTTGAGATCAATTTGTAAGTCAGTTTAGCAGTATTTTTAGCTCTTCACAGCTAATGGCAAGAATTTCATAGTAAGAATATTGTAAAGGTAACATATCCACTCACTTGCAGTTTGACATCTGCCCAACTTGTAAAAAAGCTATGCAAAATCTGTTAAATATATGTGTGTCAGTGCTGTTCCTTCAGTTCATGGTAGTTTTCCAGCAGAGCCGACACTGCTAGATAAGTTGCCCACATTTACATTAATGGTCAGAAGAGGGCGAAGCTTCAGCTTTGCATTTCGTTACATCTGTGCCATAAAGAAATGAATGTCCATAAAGTTATTTCTTCAGGCTCCAGGCAAAACAATTTGAAGTGGGTTGTAGCCATCTCCTCTGCCTGCAAATGTTAATGCCTCGGGTTTAAGTCAGTTTCCTTCATATACCAGAATGTCTTCCTCTTGTGATGTGTTTGCAGGCAGTGTGAATGCCGTTTTGCCATCATTGTGTGTGTGTGTGTGTGTGTGTGTGCAAAGCCTAGCATTCACTACAATTTTATTTCCCAAATGCTGATCACTGAAGCAGTGCTCTCAGGCACTTTCTTCATTCCTCAAATACACACACACACACACACACACACACACACACACACTCACAACATGTTTAGATCCCTGAAAATAAAAGGGGTGTTACATACATATTGGTGTTTGAACAGTGTTCAAATTTGATCTATATAAGCGTATCTGTTCCTCTCATTGTTTGATCACTTGGGAGATCTCCAAGCATGCTAGCAGCTGTGCAAGCTCAAGTTTTAATATCTCTTTTGGAAAAGTCAATCTCCTTTTCACATCTCCTGCTTGGACATGGCAGCCTAGCCCAGAACCATTGCCCCTGGCTTTATATTCCTCACCCATGAAATAAATGATAAATAAAACAATAAACCTTTGGTTTCTAACACTCTCTATCTCTCTCTATATATATTATTTAAGCAGTTTTCAGGCTCAAACTCCTGAAGGATCCATATTCTTTCACTAAAACTAATATTATACCAAGTCAGTCTGAGGTTGCAATCCTATGCATACTTACTTGAGTGTAAGTCCTCTTGAATACTTATCAGACAGTTAAATAAAAAACAAACAAACCCACAAATAGAAACTTCACAATCATTATTTAATAGATACTGCTTTTATAATGCAACAGGTTTGCTGCAGATTAGTCTCATCCTGCTATAAAGGAGCAGTTTGTATGACTTGAGGAAGGAAGGGGAAGGATTGGTAGTTGTGGTCTCCTTCAGAAGTTGATTTTCTGAAGCATATATATATGTTTTGTCCCATAAAAGAGTCTTGCTAGTTCTTTGAGGTTGGGCTTAGTATATAACAGTCTACTTTTCCAGTTGCAGATCTCATGGTCTCCAATTTCAACAGTGTCCTGTGCAGTACCAAAATTTGGTGCTCCCCTAACTTCTCATGCTCTGTTCTAAATGATAGTTACGGCACCCCCAAGGCTTGGCACCCAGTGTGAACGAATCAGTCATGCTTCCCTAAATCTGCCTCTGGCTTTACTACCCAAGAGTTCCAGTGGTATATTAGTATGTGACAATGAAGTGTTCTGAATTACTAAGACCCAGCATGGGTTTCTCAAAAATAAATCATGCCAGACAATCTGATTTCTTTTTCTTTCTTTTTTTCTTTTGATGGAATTACAAACTTTGTGGATCAGGGAAATGCTGTGGACATAGTGAATCTTAATTTCAGTAAGGCTTTTGACAAAGTCCCCCGTGACATTCTTGCGAGGAAGCTGGTAAAATGTGGGTTGAATGAGGTAACTGTTGGGTGGATATGTGGCTGCTTGACTGACAGAACCCAAAGAGTACTCATTAATGGTTCCTCATCATTGTGGAAAAAGCATCAAGTGGGGTTCTGCAGGGTTCTGTCCTGGGCCCATTGTTGTTCAACGTCTTTATAAATGACTTGGATGAAGGAATTGAGGGGATGCTCATCAAGTTTGCAGATGACACCAAACTGGGAGGAGTTACTAATGCTGCAGAAGACAGAATCAGAATTCAAAATAACCTTAACAGATTGGAGAGCTGGGCACAAGCTAACAAAATGAATTTCAGTAGGGACAAATGTATGGTTCTGCAATTAGGCAGGAAGAACCAGAACCCATAGGATGGGGGACACCTGGTTTACTAGCAGTACATGTGAAAAGGATATAGGGGTCTTGGTTAACATGAGACAACAGTGTGATGCAGCTGCAAAAAAAGTTAATGCTATTCTAGGCTGCATCAACAGAGGTCTAGTGTTCAGATCAAGGGAAGTAACAATACCACTCTATTCTGCTTTGGTCAGACCACACCTGGGATACTGTGTCCAATTCTGCGCTCCACAATTTAAGAAGGATGTTGACCAGGTGGAACGTGTGCAGAGGAGGGCAACCAAGATGATCAAGCGTCTGGAAACGAAGCCTTATGAGGAGCGCTTGAAGGAGCTGGGTATGTTTAGCCTGGAAAAGAGGAGATATGATAGCCATCTTCAAATATCTAAAGGGCTGTCATGGAGGAGGGATCATGCTTGTTTTCTCTGGCTCTGGAGGGTAGGACTCGAACCAATGGCTTCAAGTAGCAAGAAAGGAGATTCCGACTAAACATTTGAAAAAACTTTCTGACAGTAAGAGTCGTTCAGCAGTGGAAGAGACTCCCATCAGAGGTGTGGACTCTCCTTCCTTCAAGGTTTTTAAGCAGAGGTTGGATGGCCATCTGTCATGGATGCTTTAGCTGACATTCCTGCACTGCAGGGGGTTTGACTAGATGACCTTGGGGTCCCTTCCAACTCTAAGATTCTATTATTCGATGAATGGTATCCACAAGAAGTTTGCAATTATGCATGCAGCATCATACAAAATTGTTGCATGGCATAGATCTAAGGACAGGAATATCATCATGGTCAAAGCCTGGCCAGAACAATTCTGTGCATGACTCACCTATGTGGTAACACAACCAGATCATGTGCTTTGAGTTACTAAACATTGAAGGAGATGTGGTACTGCTGCATTTTGGCAGCTGCCATGAAACTCTTCAAATGTATTGGTCCAGCTTTATACAATCTGATGAAACCATACACTCCTGAAATCTGGTGGAAAGCTTTTATCAAGGGATTATAATGCACAGCACATTAAATGGCAAACTTTCTGCAATTGCACATCAAAGAGCGTCAGTGTGTAGCTCTGTTGGCCCAACTCATTCCATCCCACTGTATCAGCCAAGTGCATTACTCAGAACAGGGTACCCTGTCAGAATGAAGCCTTTCATATTTTCTACTTATTTTGTAAGTTTAGCAAAAAATTAAAACCAGAATATTATGTTCCTTTTTAATGCATCTATCAAATATCCAGACTAAGAAATCAGGATGAAAAATATGAAGCATGCCACACTGGGGGTGGGGGGGTGTTAATATCTTTCACCCGCCCTGCTCCCCACTCTGCCTTTATAACTGAATTGAAACTTCATTAGAAACTGTAACACACACATCATTCTTCTAACTGTTCCTCAGAAGCATCTACTTGACACTTTAGATTAGTGGCAAAGAAATCTGTCTCTGGATAGAAGCCATTTAATTATAGTGGCAGTGTTATGAAGATCAGGATATATCAGCTACTACAGGAGCAGTAAAGCAGCCCTCATTTTCCTTCCATGGCAACAACGAGGGAGTGCCCAAGGGAGGCGGGGGGAGGGAATTCTATCTCAGTCAGTGATCTCAAGTAATTATTAACCTAGATTCCCAATACACAGGGGATGTTTTATTCCTATATGTCGAAAGGTCAATGTTTATCCATTCTCATCCTCTGCTAGTCATCGCTTTGATAAGCATCCCTTATTAGTCATCACTTTGATCAACATTAGTTCACTGGAATTATGACCTATAGCTTAAGGGGAGGAGGTTGAAATGACCTTCAGGTTTGCAAACATCCTCTGTACCCTGAATAGGGCCAATATAGCTGGCAGGCTAGAGCCTTCACATAATAAATGAAGGCGAATTCAGAAATCATACCTAAAGCAGAACAGAAAAAGCAAGGCTAGCACAAATGATACAGCTTTTTTTTATTTATCCTGTGGCTTTCCTAACATATGGCCTTACAGTGCTTTTTTTAAAAAATATACAACATAATCAGCAGTCACGCTGTTGTTATAAAGTCACAGCAATGCTAATTATACAAATACACTGCACAGAGAACCTAATCGTGGTTACAACCTCCAAACCACAGACTTCCAAGTGGTCCCTTTGGAGACCGTTGTTGCCCTAGTAGATGTTAAGGCCCTGCTTTTCATAAGTCCTGCACAAAATATGAAAGGTAAGGCTGTAAAATAAATACAAATGCAATGAAAGGGGCATTTATGTCCCATTGCACTTTCAATAGCCTCATAATGGTACCACTTTGACCTAGTTCTAGTCCTGTGTGTCAAAATCTTTACATGTGACTAGCTATGCTCAAATGAGGATGCTGGTACATACTCCAGGGCATGATCCATTGAAAACAATGCAGTATGGATACCTGAGTGTAATAATAATAATAATATAATTTATTATTTATACCCCGCCCATCTGGCTGAGTTTCCCCAGCCACTCTGGCGGCTTCCAATCAAATGTTAAAAACAATACAGCATTAAATATTAAGAACTTCCCTAAACAGGGCTGCCTTCAGATGTCTTTTAAAGAGAAGATAGCTGCTTATTTCCTTCACATCTGAAGGGAGGGCGTTCCACAGGGCGGGCACCACTACCGAGAAGGCCCTCAGTCTGGTTCCCTGTAACCTCACTTCTCGCAATGAGGGAACTGCCAGAAGGCCCTCGGCGCTGGATCTCATTTTGTACATTTTGTTGGTGCCTGGGTACACGAAGATAGACCTCGCTGAGCTTCTTGCACCAACTGGAGAATACCAGGCAGCTACGTTCTCCCCCACAAGTGACCCTCGGGATGATTCATCACTCTTCTTTCCCAATGCGCTTCCATGACACATATCCAAAGATATGTGCACACAATACAATAGCAGAGTCCAAGCAGAAGCTAGGCATTGGAGGTGTGGATTTCTAAGCTACTTTATTATGTACAAAACAAAGGAAATCATGGCTCCTTCCTCCTTCATCTCCAAGAGAGAACAAAAGCAATAGTGCTACATAACGGAACAGTGTAACTGAACTTCCGTTCTCATGATTCCAACAGTATGGAATGTCAACACAGACATGTGATGAAAACAATCACACATCCTGCAACGGGAGGAATGAAATCCCAACACATTTATGGCTCCTGTTCCAGCAAATAAAGTGTACACCAATCTTCACCTTAACATGTACCAAGTTCAGGCAGCAGGGGCATGCAGAGAAGTATTCTTGGTTGTTGCCTATTCAGATCTCCCAGAAGTCCAGGCCTGAGCAACTTTTCACAAGCATTGTAGGGCCTGTCAGTTTGGGCTGTCTTCAGGACAACCAAGTTAGGTAGTAGCGAAGTAGGAGGTTGTTCATTGTATTTTACTCTTTCTGTTCTTATGGGTGTTTCATCGGTCAAGTAATTATTTACGGGCTTGTTTATAGACTCACATACAGTAAGATATAAATCTAAATATGCATTTTTTGGTAATCTAGGTTATTATTGTTCCCATTTTACTGATACGGAGCTGAGAGTGCTTTTGCACACTCTGAAAGCCACTGAAATATGATGCCCAGGTGAGTTACGCTCTCTCTTTGCACTTCTTTTGTAATGTTCTAAAAGGGAGCTAGTTTATCTTCCCTATAAGGAGATGTGTGCACTTCTGATGTGAGAACAGCTCGAACATTTCCCCAGAAGAAGGCACACACATTCTCTTTTCAAACCCTACACAATAATAGGAATAGTGGCTCATTTGTGCTTCCCTGACTCCCCCAGTGTTTGTTAGAAGAGCTCTGAGCCCAGGGATTTGCCCAGTATTCCCTAACCCTGCCCTCTAGTCCCCAGTGAGTTCCATTCTGAACCGTGATAAAGTGATTCAAAGAAATGCTAATAGTGTCATACTATTAAAGGAAGATAGCACACCTCCAAACCTTATGAAATTACTGCAAAGTATGATATGAATGAAAACCACCAAAGAAGAGAAAAGCCAGTTCATGCTCTTTCTCGTGTTCAGAGCATATAGAACATTTAAAAAGGCATTTTCTAATTGAAGCAGTGCTGCTCATACATTCCTTGCAACAAAATCCAATTAGAACCTGTTTCGATCGTGTTGTTACAAAAGAAAGCTTTGCTTGTGGATATTTGGCTTGGTATCTTAAAAGGCAACACACCCTCTGAATCACACTTGCTGGGGTCAGATATGAAGTTTGTGTCTGAATATTTGCTTATGGACTTCCCATGGTGCCTAGCTGTCCAATGTGTTGAAAACTGAATGCTTGACTAAGTAGATCTTTGATCTGAATGAATTAAGAAATTAAGGGCTGCAGTTCAGTGATTACTTCTTCCACCCTTAATACTTAACTAAGGGGATTGCAGTCCAAGTCACATAAAGCACAATTATACATGGATGGGGTTAACTTGAATTTCTGCATATCAAATTATTTTTTATCATACCAAAATATTATACATAATAAGTTTAAGGAAATATGTAACACTAAGGTCTCAGAATAGCTCTAGCTGATTTATCAAAGTCACTTTCTAAAAAGAAAAAGCCGTCTCAGAATACCTCCAAATTAGTTTTGCATGCATTTGATGTCCCAATCCATTTTAATTTCCTGTCTGTAAAAGGCTTGGAATGAGGCACCTCTGAGTGCTGTGCGTGGCATGGTGCTTTTTCAAAAGCCTTTTAAAGAAATCAGCAAGAACCAAATCCTCTGAAAAAGGCAAACAAAACCCACTTGTTCTACCATCAGCTGGCTCTGAGGCCTCCACCTATTGCTTTCTGACAGCCTGATATGCATTTTTTAAGAAATCCCAGTTTACGGGTGGGAAATGTGATTGTGCAATGGCTTTCTGTATGTCTAAATTAGCCTGTTACAAGACCACATGTGCCCGTCTTCCGTCTTTCATCATATTGTGCCGCTGGAAAACATGCTGATAACTGAACGATGCAAATCTTTCCATTCCACTGTTGAGTGTAATGGCTATTCAGTGAAATTGAGCTTAAGAACACACACACACACACACACACACACACACACACACACACACTGGTGCCTCCCCCCGCCCCCAAATGCAGACACCCCATCCCCACAGGGACTGGCTTATTCTGTTTCTCATTATACACCTGGAATCTGTCTGGTGAGAGATAGACACACTTTTCAGCTGCTTTTACTTGGCATCTCAGCAGGAGCTGCTGCTGTGTGAACATTACTGTCTGTGACACTCAATCTGCTACAATGAATTTAACAGTTTAGCATCAGATGCAGGCTGAGGAGGAAGCTTTCCATGTAAAGTGAAGCTGGCAGATATTGGTTTTTCTACCAGTTTTGCAGAAACAGAAAACACAATCTTGCCCATTTCAGTTTGCAGGCACTATCCTTGGCTGCTTTGGTTTTTTAAGTAAAATATGTTTTTTTTTTTAAAAAAATCATTTGTTGTAATATGGAACCTCTGGCTTCACCATTGGGGAAAGAAAATCATCTTTGCCCTAAGCAACATTTCCTCCACCACTTGAAGCTTGCGCACATGGTACACTGAGCACAGGTACAAACTATCTCTATGCATGTACAAGTGTCTGAGTGAAAAAGTGTGCACTTCCTGATTTCTACAGCACATCTGTTGCTACCACAAAGGGAATTAAGGAGGCAAAACACACAGGTTTGGTGAACTGGGCCAACTTTTTAATTTAACACAAGAGACCTGCAAATAGAGACCAAGGTGCAGGATACTAACTGGACATAAAAAACCTGAGTGAGCCTACCCTAATAAAAGCAGCAGGTAGCATTCTAATAATAATAATAATAATAATAATAATAATAAATTATTTGTACCCCGCCCATCTGGCTGGGTTTCCCCAGCCACTCTGGGCGGCTTCCACAGAGACCAAAAATACACTAAAGTGTCACACATTAAAAACTTCCCTGAACAGGGCTGCCTTAAGATGTCTTCTGAATGTCAGGTAGTTGTTTATCGCTTTGACATCTGCTGGAAGGGCGTTCCACAGGGCGGGCGCCACTACCGAGAAGGCCCTCTGCCTGGTTCCCTGTAGCTTTGCTTCTCGCAATAAGGGAACCGCCAGAAGGCCCTCGGCGCTGGACCTCAGTGTCCGGGCAGAACGATGGGGGTGGAGACACTCCTTCAGGTATTCTGGACCGAGGTCGTTTAGGGCTTTAAAGGTCAACACCAACACTTTGAATTGTGCTCAGAAACGTACTGGGAGCCAATGTAGGTCTTTCAAGACCGGTGTTATGTGGTCTCGGTGGCCGCCCCCAGTCACCAGTCTAGCTGCCACATTCTGGATTAGTTGTAGTTTCCAGGTCACCTCCATTAAGCTCCAGCCTTTCAACTGAGTAGGGAAGCCTAACTGCCTCAGTCCCATCCTGATCCCCACAACTCCAGGCAAGTATTATTTATTTTTAAATTTTTATTTTTAAAATTCGTATAGGACCTGTAGATCCCAGGGCAGTTCACAACATAAAATCACGATATAAAAGCCATAAAATACATAATAAAAACCAAAACACAAACAACCCAATAATCCCCCTGAAATACTCGGAGTCCTGTAGTGATTTTATGCTCTTTATTGCAACTTGTAAAACAGTGATTGAATTGCCCCCAAACCTCAGGCTTTTATAGACATTATTTACACAATGAGTCCCGTCTGATTGGCTGATTCTGCTTCCCTCCTGGAGCCTGATTGGTCTTTTCCTGCAGGCCAATCAGTTGTTGCATTCTATGATCCTACCAGCCTAATAGGCTGATTAACTTCCTCCTGGGGCCTGATTGTTCTTTTCCTGCAAGCCAATCAGTTGTTGCATTCTAGGATCCTACTTGCCTATCCAAGCTTTGTACATAACACTCCCCTTCCACAGCACATTTTAAAAGGGCATTGGATGTCAATCAGCCAAAGGCCTGGTTAAAGAAGAAGGCTTTCACTTGGCACCTAAAAGTGTATAATGAAGGCACCAGCCAAAGCTCCCTGCAGAGAGCATTTCACAAACAGGGGGCCACCGCAGAAAAGGCCCTCTAAACCTCTCGTGAAGGAGGTACACAAAGAAGGATGATCTCGGGGTCCAGGTAGGTTCATATGGAAAGAGACGGTCCTTGAGGCATTGTGGTCCTGAACCGTTTAAGGATTTATAGGTCAAAACCAGCACTTTTAATTGGGCCTGGAAACCAATTGGTAGTTCAGTTGGACCTAGACTGGTGTAATATGCTCAAACCACCTTGCCCCAGTGAGCAACCTAGCCATTGAATTCTGCACTAGCTGAAGTTTCTGAACTGTTTTCAGTGGCAGCCCCATGTATAATGCATCACAGTAATCTAACCTAGAGGTTACCAGAACATAGACAACAGTACTTAGGCTATCCCTGTCCAGATAAGGGCACAGCTAAGCCAACAGCCAAGGCTGAGGGAAGGCACTGCACCATGGAGGCCACCTGAGCCTTAAGTGACAGCAAAGTGTCCAGGAGTACACCCAAGCTATGAACCTGCTCCTTCAGAGGGAATGTAACCCCGTCAGGAGCAGGCAAACTCCCAACCATCTGGCCTGAGGAACCACCACTAACAGCTGCCTCAGTCTTATCTGAATTGAGTTTCAGTTTGTTGGCTCTCATCCAGTTCATTATCGAGGCATGGCAACAGTCCAGCACCTCCAAAGGATATGTAGAGCTGTGTGTCATCAGCATATTGCTGACAACGTACTCCAAACCTCTAGATAAACCAACTCAGCGGTTTCCTGTAGATTTTGAACAGCATAGGAGATCGAGCCCTGCAGAACCCCATATTGAAGGCTCCACATGGCTGAAAAACACTCCCCAAGTAAAACCATGGGAAAAACCATCCAAACAGTGCCGCCCACAAGTGGTGCCACCCACCCCTAACTTGGACAGCCACCCCAGAAGCTGTCCCCTTACCCTGCTAGCAGGTCCCATAGGCCTTCACCCCTAAACATGCCTCAGGGTGCTCACCAACCTTTAACCATCTGGCTTGCTGCACCTATCTGCCAATGTGGCAAATGAGCCTGGTTAACAGCAACCACCCACTGAGAATGCGTTGGTGCACATATAATTCCCTCATTGAATGTAATGTGTATTACACATGAGGAGTCCTACCAAGTCATATTTTAATGCTCCCAAAAGAAAAAGCTACATGCCTGTGAATACTTTCTTTATCCTGAGCAAAACGTTTTGTATGACTGGCTTTTTGGTCTGATGAAGCGTGTAGCGAAACCTATAATATGTCTGGAGAACAGGTCTCCTTTTTCCCTCTTGTGTTATTCTCACCAGGGTGGTGGCTTTGATTTGCCTTCCCATGATTGATCCATGCACACGGCTTTGTGTTTCCAACTCAAGACCCATTGAAGAACGTCTCATCCAGTTCAATCTTTGAAAAACAGCTTTGAAAAACTTTTTCATATTCTTGCCATTGTGGCGGCACGGGGTTGCCCTTCTGTGATTGGAATTACACTACTTGTTGAATGGTTCATTTATCCAGTCTGTATAACGTTTACTGCGCATGTAACTTGTTAAGATAGAGTTGTACACTTATCCACTCCATGTTTACAGTATCTCCAGGCTTTCTCTTGCACGTGGCACCTTAGTATGTTTGTTGTTTGAATGGTTGCAAGTCTATCTCTATTCTAGCTATTATTCTAATAAATTTGGTTTTATACTTATAAGCCAGTTTGTGGTGGTGTTGTTTTGTTGTATTATTATTCCAGATCCAGTCAACATTCAAAAACACAAAATAAGGGCCATATTACATTTTATAGCCACTATACACAGGCCATCTTCAACGCCAAACTGCATGTTACGTTGATTAAATGCACTGTTGCATTTCATGTGACAAAGTTTTCAGCGTGAGAAACTTCAGAGTGAGAGGTTAACTCTCCCTTTCAGTCTTGACAAAAATTTCCCTCAAGCTGCTATTAGGATCAGGGGGAAAGCTCCTATCCACCACACACAGCTGTTGAGGAAAATAAGCTGTGGGATGGGATTTGGAAAGGAGGAATGGCAGGTGTAGAAGGGTCAAACACTCCCTCCACCTGGACACCATTCCTAACCTTCAAATGCCTCTCCATGCCACTTTATTTGCAGTAACCAGCAGGTATGTATTAAAGAAAGAGCTGTTTGCTGCTGTAAGAAGGTGTTTGGCCTAAGTCTCAGGATGCAAACACATGAAACCTTTAGAGCACATTCTTTGCCTCAAAGAATTGTGGGCACTATCGTTTGTTAAGGGTTGGTAGGAATTGTAACTTTGTGAGGTGTATTGTACAGCGCTCAGAATTCTTTGAGGGAATGAATTACTGGGGATTTGAGGGAAATAATTAGTGAAGCCCATTGATAGCATCTTTAAAGGGACAAACAGACCAGTGCTTGTATTTGAATCCAGGCATTTGCACCCATTTTTAAAAAAGTTAAAAACTTTGTTTTTAATTGGAAGAGCATAGGAAGCTGCCTTATGCTTATATTGACCTATTCAGTTCAGAATTCTCTACCCTAACTGGTAGCAGCTCTCAAGAGTTACAGGGGATTTCGGCTCGGCCTGCAGATGCCAGGGCCTTCTGCATGCAAAACATGCAGGTTTGGGCTACTATATTTTGTTTCTCCCTGTCATTCTGGAGCTGGTGGATCCAGTAATGGAAGCTGCTGCTTCAGCTGAATCTGTATGCCAGTTCTGATTTTGAAAAGCCATTATCAGCTCCAGTACCCCTGGATTGCATACACGAAGACAGTGTCAGAGCTGCAAACTAGCACCTAATTCGCAGTTCACTTCCACAGCTGCAGCACCATCTTTCCTTCCCTAGCTAGACAATTTGTATGTGTAAGATATTCCTGCTTTGCCTTCCTCCAGGCACATTAGCATGCGCTCAACATGCCCAGGAAAAAAAGAGAAAAGAAAGTGTCGTTTTCCTCCCGCCCTCCCGATTCTGCATCAGATAATCAGGTCACTCGCTCTCTGTGACCAAAAAGAAAGAGAAAACGGCCTCTCCGTGAAAGAAAAATAATTTCAGGAAATATAAATCAATGTTTGAAAAGCTACCGTGGATGCCCACAGGATGTCATACATCTCCTTCTCAGTAAATTACAGCAGTGGTAGGACCAGACAGAGACAGTAAAAAGGCAATAGAAAGGTATTTTAATTAAATTCCACAATAAAGCTAAGAGGAATCTGAAAAACAATGCCTCGTTATTGCCCTCATCATACTCTCCGAATGGCCAGAGTACATAATCACCCTAAAACAAACACGCAGCTAGCTGGAAATAATATCACCTCTTATACTTTTTCTTCCCATTTCCTTTCTTGAGGCCTGATGGATGTCGCTGACTAAAATAATAACTTCTTTTTGACTCCATCACGGTTCCCTGCAAATGCAAAATTAGAGGTTGCTGCAGCCTTGCCAACAAAAAGGATGCAGCAAAAGCAAAATATTCCCTCCTGTGGATGCATTAACCTCTTTATGTGTGTCTCTTAGGCCTCCTTAGCTTAGTTACAATTTTGTTCTTACCAAGTAACATTTGTTAAGTGTCCTGGCATCATGTCTTCAGACACAAAATGGTAAATGTTTTGAGAGTAAAAACCATGAACAGCTTAGTTCTGGCATAGTACCAACAAGGTACCATTGGTACCAGTGGCATAGCATGGGGGGGAGGGTGGCGTAGTTGCCCCAGGCACAAAATTGTTAGGGAGCGCCAAATGTCAATACCCAGGGCTGCCTCAATACAGCTGTGTGCTTCTGTGGTTGACCTCTGTTGAAAACAGCTTCTCCATGCAAACCAGGAAGTGTCCTCTCCAGATAACAGAACAACTCTTCTTTTCTTATCTCTGCAGATGTGATCTCCTGGGTGACGCAAACGGCATTTGGCAGTTGAATGTGCATGCGTATTCCATGCATTTACCTCCCTACCACGGCCCCCTCCACACAGCCCCGGGCACTGGCAACTCACGCTACGGCACTGACACTGATTGGTATCAATTTGCCATTCTCAGGGCATTTTCACGAGTGATCCTCAAAAGAGACATAATTTGACATGTGCAGATGCTGCTGTGATACATAATTCAGAAGAGAGCCAGCCATGTTTAAACTGAGTGTACATTCCACTCCATGTAGTCTACTCATTTGATTTACAGAGGCAGGAAATTGGGGGGCGGGGTTCAAGCAGTACTTCTGAAAATAGCTTCAAATTTCCTTCAACTTCCCATATGATTTGGGATCATTTCCATCAGCAGGGATGGTAATTCCTGGAATTCGTGGAGTAGGTAAAATGAAATCAGTTACTTGAGCATATAACACAAATTAATGCCCTCATCCATTTAAACATACCTATATACCTTAAATATATAAGTAAACCCATATATGGAGAGAGAGAGAGAGAGAGAGAGAGAGAGAGAGAGAGAGAGAGAGAGTGTTTTGGGACAACTATTGCAGAGCTAATTCCTTGTGAGGAGATTCTGAAAGTGTTACTGTTTACCTGCAATTAAACCTACAGATAATATATATATAAAGTGTTCCCTACTCAGTGTTAGCATACTGATGATAGCCAGCTCTCTTACTTCCAGGAAAGCTGTGGAAGTCTTGAATCAGGACCCAAAATCAGGACTGGATGTGGGGGAATGAACTGAAGCTTAGTCCAGTCAAGATGGAGGTACTAATGGTAGGACTGATCTGGAAATAGGTATCCAACCTTTTCTACATCTGTTTTGGAAGAGCAGGTGGGTGGTTTGGAAGTATTTTTAGGCTTAGCCCTGCTCCTGGCTAAACAGGTCAAGGGTGCTATGGCTGGTATGCCTGCTGCAGTGTTTTCTGGAAAAAGCGGGTCTTCTCTAGATCAGTTGGGCTATCACACTGTGCTTTCCCTGGTGCTGCCCTTGAAGAGTGCCTGGAGACTGCATTTGCTGCAACAGGCAGCTACGAGGTTGTCTATGAGGCCTAGTTGTGTGATCATATTGTACCAGAGTTCCATCAGCTTCACCGGTGGCTCCTATGATTCCAGCACTCCAATTCAAGATGCTGTATGTTAAGTTGTGGGTGAACATATCAGACGACACAGTGATTCTTCAAACAGCTCTTGTTTATTCACAGGCCAGAACTGAACTGAACTGAAGGCTTCAGCCAGCCTGCTTATATGGAGCTCCACTACAACGCAACTGTAACAACTTTCTGTAACTATGCAACCACTGAACGTCACTTTCAATCCCTTATTTGCGTATGTGGACCTGAGTGAAAACTATCTACAGTATCCCCCTGCTGGCCCAGGGTGAGAACTTCAGTACATAACACTGTACTGGTTCTTATTTTTGAATTCCTGAATGACTTTGAACCTGGAATTCTGAGGGGTGAGATATGAATGCTGATATCATAGGGAGAGGCCCTTTCCTGCGTTCACCCTTGCGATACTCAGAAGGCTGGGATGTGTCCACATTTAGGAACCAAGTGAGGTTATTTTCTGTTTGAAACTTGACTGCAGGCTGTTTTGTTTTGTTTCTTGAAGAGCTTTGGTCCCTTTGCCGCTTCTGGTTTTTGTTGTTCTTTGGGACATGCCACCGAAAGGTTTTTTGGGGGGTATATTGATTATTTTATGTATTCTTACAAGCTTCTGTGCAGCCCCTTGTGGCTGAAGATTCAGGAAGCAAATGTCTTAATAAATGGATGCATAAATAAAGAGAGTTGCCAGTACTCGTACCTTATAAGAAAATAGATCCTGTAATAGTTGCTTGTTATGTTTGGTGGATGTGGATGTGTGAGAAGACGCCTCAGCAGGACAGAGCCAATCTTGGAAGCAGCATCAGTTTCCAAAAAACAAAGCGGAATGCCCTTGACAATCCCAGCCTACCCAAAAGGTTAAAAACCCAACATTCCTGCCTCCTTTTCTTACTGCATTCTGTTCCATGCTTCCTTCCAACTGGGAATGCTGGGAAAGTTTGCATGTTGTCTGGAATCACAACTGGTTAGTGTGCTTTTGAGCTCAGCTTTTGAGTTTCCCAAGGCTGGTTGGCCACTGTGAGAACAGGATGCTGTACTAGATGGGCCAGTGTCATGATCCAGCAGGTTCTTCTGGAAACAGCTTGCTCTCAAGCCCACATCCAAGCATCCCCAGTAGCTAGGATCCGCCCAACACCACTAAGGCTCATTAAGCAGGAACCTTCATTCATCAACACACAGTAAAGAAGTATATGTATTGATAACTCGTCCTTTGTCAACCTGGAGCCCTCCAGTTGCTTTGGGCTCAGCCAGCAGACCACAAGCTGGAGCTGATGAAAGTTGTAGTCTAAAACATCTGGAAGGCACCAGGTTGGTGGAAGCTATTATAGGTATTAAAAATACATAAGGCAAGAATATTTCCTCACTTGGCAAGGGTATAACTACGTATATAGGCCAGAGATGTGGAGCCTATGGCCCTTCAGATGTGCTGTACAGTGGTACCTCGGGTTACATATGCTTCAGGTTACATACACTTCAGGTTACAGACTCTGCTAACCCAGAAATAGTGCTTCAAGTTAAGAACTTTGCTTCAGGATAAGAACAGAAATCGTGTACCTGCGTCGCGGCGGCAGCAGGAGGCCCCATTAGCTAAAGTGGTGCTTCAGGTTAAGAACAGTTTCAGGTTAAGTACGGACCTCCAGAACGAATTAAGTACTTAACCCGAGGTACCACTGTACTACAACTCTCAATTAGAAGACATCTGAAGGCAGCCCTGTTTAGGGAAGCTTTTAATGTTTGATGTATTACTGTATTTTAATATTTTGTTGGAAGCTGCCCAGAGTGGCTGGGGAAGCCCAGCCAGATGGGCGGGGTATAAATAATAAATAAATAATAAATAATAATAATAATATCTGACCATTGGTCATGCTGGCTGGGGCTAATGGGTGCTGGAGTTCAACATATGAAGAGCCAAGTCCCCTCACTCCTGATTTAGATAGATAGCTGGATGTATATGCCAACAATTGGCACAGCTTCCGAAAAATCTTTTAACTTTGTACAAAGCAGTTTTCCCACTCCATAACTTTCACCTCGCCAATGGCTAAGGGTTTGCCAAGAAAGAAAACCCTGAAGGGAACCCTGAAAGGAAAACCTGAAGCGTACTTGAGCCGTGCAACATTTCAGTGCAGATGACAAAAAGTTCAGCAGAATGATAAGCACTGAAGATGTAATCTTAAAAGGGGGAAAGTCTTAAACTACCTCACAGTTTAAGTTGTACTTGTAACATGCACTTTGTAACAATGGGAGGCAATTACATTTCATCAAGGATGGAAGAGCGGCAATAGTGTTTGCTGGATCTGGAAAATAGCTATCTTCCTATGCATGCAAGCACACTTTTCTTAAGCATGCGGTCCAGATACAAATTTCGACCCTGGGTTGCTGACTGCTTACCTGAACATTTTAACACATATCTCCCTATGTATAGCAGCAGTGACCTCCATAATATTCCATATATGGTATACTAAACACCATCTAATCACATGATTTGTAATGGGAAAGTGTGAGGCTTCTTCTTCTTCTTCTTCTTCTTCTTTTTACCCATACAAATGTCTAATCCAGTTGAGAATCCCACTAATCTTTTGCCCTTGATTATATTTTACAAAGGTTATATATGCACTGAGTAAAGAGCAATTTTTTCAGCTTATTTTATATGTGGATGCTGTCTGATTTTAATCAGCTGCTGAGGATGAGAGCAAATAGGAGCTCTTACTCAAAACTGTTCTGCAGTCCTTGATCATATTTTCATTTATTTTCTACATCTGTAACCAGTTCCACCCTCCCCCCCACTCCCCAACACAACAATCTCCATTCCAACAGAGATGCTAGATACTCAAGATCAAGAAATTGCACTTAACATAGCCCAGACTCCTGCATTTTTCCATTAAAAATAATAAAATGGCAGCAGAGACTCAGGTGGGGTGGGGGCGGGGGCGAAGAGTGCATGGCTGCAATTACAGCTGAAATAACCTTTCTTAATAAGGCTAGCAATGGACAACAGAATGGGACCCTTTACGAAATAAGGTGAGATGGCTCATGTGGTTCCTCAAAATATGACTTAGAATGGAACTTCCATGCCCTTTGGTTAAAGCAAATGTACTTTTTACAATATTAGACCATTGTTTTATCTAGCCCACATTGTCTTTTCTGACCTCAAATTTCTCCACAGTCCTGATAACCAAGATCCTTTTAAGTGGAATGCTAGGGATTGAACTACCAATATCAACCCACAGCAAAAATGTAGATCTACGTTCAAGGCTTTTGTCATCTCCAGCTTCTTCACAGAACATGAGCACTCTCTTTTTTGTATACATACAGTATTTAAGAAGTACTGATTTACTATTTGTGCATCAAAGATGGAAAGACTTTAAATATTTCCTCCCTCCATTATCCTTCTATTTTAGGTTCATTGTCTTCACAAGTTTGGTTCTCTTTCTGGGTGCTTGAGACGAGAACTTGAGGCTAGAACAAGGACTGTGCAATGATGCAAGAGAACAACCACAGATCTCAAGTTCAGTGGCGTGAAATGTAGAGGATTAAGAGAGGGATCAGATGCAACAGGATGAAACAAACCAAGGGTACAGGCTAGACTTTGATTAGGTGCTAAGCTTCAGGGGTCAGCAAACCTTTTCAGCAGGGGGCTGGTCCACTGTCCCTCAGACCTTGTGGGAAGCTGGACTATATATTGGGGGGGGGATTTAAGAAATTCCTATGCCCCACAAATAACCCAGAGATGTATTTTAAAAGGACACATTCTAAAAACATGCTGATTCCCGGACCATCCGTAGGCCAGATTTAGAAGGCAGTTGGGCCGGATCCAGCCCCTGGGCCTTAGTTTCCCTACCCATGTTCTAGAAGTATGCCCTGCATGCTGTCATTGTTAAGCTAGAAGTGCAATTTGTCATTTTGTCCAAAGTGCTTACTCTGGTTTATCTCAACAAGCAGGAATCAGAGATCGTGGTCTGATCTTAGTTTGTTTTGACAAACCATAGTTTAAACTAACCTCAGTTTGTCCCAGGCTGGACAAAAAACGTTGTATGGTTATATTAAAATGAATGTGGATGCTTCTTCTCCTTGCAGCTGTGCCAGTAGAGACAAGTGCACACGCCCAAGGCTTGAGCACATAAGGCTAAAACATAGTATAGGATTTCATCCAGCTAGCTCTGATCAAAGCATTTTCACATTTCCCCCCTAAGACTGAACACACCTCATAAAACAGCCACCTTATTTCAGTGGCCCCACATACAAAGCTGCATTGCCCCACAGCTTCATGTCCCTGAATTTTTAGACAAAAACTCAACTCACTTTATTATTTCTTTATTCAGTCTTAGCCAGGGGGAAACAGAAGCATAAAAACACAATGGGAAGTGGGTGGGGTGGGGAGGGAATAATATACAGTTTGAGAGACAGCACAAGACAGTACTGAAATATAGCTAGAAAACAGAAACTGGCTTCTTTTTTAAATGCAGATATGCTGAAGGGATTATTATTTTATTTAACAGTATTCTAGCTGCCATGGCTCTGATGTTATTCAAACAAATTAATGCCTGCGACTGTAGTATGGAGCGTTACATGGCCCTGCAGGAAAGAGGATGCCTCGAACAATTCCCATTTTAGATTACGTCGAGAAATTGCATGTTTAAAGCTGAATTTACATGCTGAATGCAAATCTTTGTGACTGAGCTAGCATATCAAACTGGTGCAGCTGTACACAATTAGAGAAAAATGAGGCTGATGTTCCAGAGAACCTCTCTTTACACTGGATCTGCAATATATTTCGTTCGTTCGGCAATATATCGCTTCTCTTCCCCGCGTGGGGATGTTTGTGCTACCAGATGCATTAATTAATAAGGAATTTGTTTCCTTAAAGAAGAGAAGTCCCTGAAATTCAAAATAGATTGCATGACGAATGACTGCGGTTGCAAGCTGGGTCTGGATCCAAAGGCGAAGGTGAAGGAGGCATTCCATAAATACAGTTATAAATTGCAACAATAAATGTTAATAGCCAGGAATGTGGAGGAAGGAATAAAATAACCATTTGGCTAGGCAAGCTTTAAATGTGCATGTTGTAGTCAGTGGCTAAATGATGTCTTTCCATTGTCTAATCTCTGAAGGTGTCAAGACTCTATTAGAGGTCCCTATTCAAATCAAGCAGAAGAGAGCAGCGCAGATGGAATACAAATACACAGCCAAGGAGTGGAACGGGGTTAGCGAAGTGTGCAGTTGGAGAGATTGATGTTGATACCCTTCACTGCCAAGTGAAATGCCAATAATGCTTGTATAGCATTTTGTGAGGGCAATGGGAGTATTGATTCCTGAGCAATAATAAAGAATGAAGCGGTTCTCCCAGGTATAAAAATATTGGCAACTGTTACAAAGAATTGACTCATAGAGGCCTGAGTGCTGGCCTATCTTAATACAAATAATTCAGGCTTCAGAAGGATTTTCAAGAGAAGCCAGGCATGGTCCTCAGGCACATTCTCTGCTATTAATTTACCTGCAGCTTTCACAAGCCTCTCAGTCTATTGGCCAATTGGTCAACGAGGTACAGGGACAAAATGGATTTCTGAAGGCTTGTTGAAAGACAAGATGAAAAAATAGCAGAGCCATGACACTTTTTACATCTAAAAATGCAAAGGGGGAGTATATGCTGCATTCTCTTCTTAGCACAATATAAATGCACAAATCTCATAAAGGTATTTGGCAAATTTCAGCTAGTTACAATATTCAGTATCAAGAAGTTTTGGGGTGCTTTTTTTCTTTAAGCTAACTTAAAATGTTACTACTTTAAAATCTTTTTGACCGGGTCTGTTTGCAGGAATTGTAAGGGGATGCACACTGAACTTGCATGGCTGTCTCAGGGCAAACAGGTTAGTGCATTTAGTGCTCAGATCACCATTCCTCCAACAATTAAGCATGAAAACAATGTAAATACAAATTAAGATATAAAACTGAAAAGAATCTAAATATAGCAAAATGAAACAAAAGGAACATACTACAGTCCCAAAGTGAAAGCAAGTACAGTCATGTTACTTTTGCTTCAGGTTGAGCATTTTTAGGTTGCGTCCCATGGCGACCCAGAAGTACCAGAAAGGGTTACTTCTGGATTTCACCGCTCGTGCATGCGCAGATGCGCAAAATGACGTAATGTGCATGCACAGAAGTGGCGAATTGTGACACACGCAGACGCAGGTTGCGTTCTGCTCATGTTGAGAACAGGCCTCCGGAATGGATCCCGTTTGCAACCGGAGGTACCACTGTATTTAAAAACTGAAAGGCTCAGACTATGTGAGGGATTTAAAAGGCCTAAATGGGCAGAAATATATTCACCTGGCACTGAAAAGATCACAAGGATGGCTGTGGGGAAACCTCTCAGGGAAGACTGTTCTGCAACCAGGGCAGACCTCGTTGCCCAGCGGTGACCTACTTCAATTCATTTGGTGGGGGCAGTTACATCAGGGCACCTGAATAAGAGCTTTAGGCTCTGAGAGGTACAAACAGGAGAAGGTGGTCTGACAGGTAACCTGGTCCCAAGCAAGATTTCCAGAAGGACAGACAGAATGTTAGTCTGTGTTGCAGAAAAACCAACCAAGAGTCTTGTGACAGCAGACAAGCTAACAAGTTTATTATGGTCTAGGTTTATTATCATGATTGTTTATTAAATTTGTATCCTGCCTTTCCTTACAAATTAGCCCGGAGCAGCAAACATCAAAATGCTACAACAATACAATTTTAAATAAAACAAAGACATATTTAAAGCAGTTAAGAACCATCTGAAAACATTTTGCAAAACACAATTAGAAACCATCTGAAACCATTTAAAAACAAAACCATCTAAAGACAACCCCATACCCCCACAGTTACTAATTTCAAGGTTGTCAGGGCCATTGAATGCCTGAGTAAACAGGAATGTCTTTAAATTACTCCTGAAAGTCAGTAGTGAGGCCCTAAAGTGTATGCCATAGTAACATACTTAACTTTCAAGGTGCCACAAGATTTTTATTTTTATTCTGATGCATTTATGGCAGGCTTCCTCAAACTCGGCTCTCCAGATGTTTTTGGCCTACAACTCCCATGATCCCTAGCTAGCAGGACCAGTGGTCAGGGATGATGGGAACTGTAGTCTCAAAACATCTGGAGGGCCGAGTTTGAGGAAGCCTGACTTACGGGGCGAACAGACACAAAAATTGTCTGTTAGACATCTACAGTGTTGAGTCCCTGCTTAGTTGTTCATTTGTTTCTTCTATTATTGGATTTCCTTCTTTTAAATGTTTTGGATTTTAGCCCTCCTTGGCCATCTCATTAAGAGTTTGGAAATGTGGGGCATAGAGATATGTGCCCTAACCTGATAGCTGTATACTGGGAAGCAGGGGGAGGGAGTAAAAAGATGGTTCATTCAGTGTAGCTGCCACTCAGTTCTGCAACTCTAATGTTGAAATTTGGGCAGAGTCCATTTGTGTGAGGCGAGGGACATTAAGGCCAATATGCCCAGGTTTCTCTAACATGGAGTCATTCCCAGTCCCGCCCCCTGAAGAATTGTCACCCCCCACCTATGTAGATTACCTTCGCTCAGAGGGTTTCAAGGACATGGGGCTTCCACATAGCTAATAACTGCTAAGTCTCCATCCATTATACAGATGCTTTACTCATCTGTGTATAAGCATGGCTATATTAAATGAGGTTGGGTCTGGATCAGACTATAAATCAGAGTGTAAACTGAATGTCTAAGAGTAGATAAATAAAATGGTACATGTAACAGCATTTTAAAAAGAAGAGATGTCACCTTGCCGACAAAGGTCCGTATAGTTAAAGCTATGGTTTTCCCAGTAGTGATGTATGGAAGTGAGAGCTGGACCATAAAGAAGGCTGATTGCTGAAGAAATGGTGCTTTTGAATTATGGTGCTGGAGGAGACTCTTGAGAGTCCCATGGACTGCAAGAAGATCAAACCTCTCCATTCTTAAGGAAATCAGTCCTGAATGCTCACTGGAAGGACAAATTGTGAAGCTGAGGCTCTAAGACTTTGGCCACCTCATGAGAAGAGAAGACTCCCTGGAAAAGACCCCGATGTTGGGAAAGATGGAGGGCACAAGGAGAAGGGGACGACAGAGGACGAGATGCTTGGACAGTGTTCTCGAAGCTACCAACATGAGTTTGACCAAACTGCGGGAGGCAGTGGAAGACAGGAGTGCCTGGCATGCTCTGGTCCAGGGGGTCACGAAGAGTCGGACATGACAAAACGACTAAACAACAACAACAAATAGAATTCTGGAAGTCAACAATGAGAGCTCCTCCCCGCAAATCTGATCAAATAGATTTCCCAACAGCACAAATCAAAGAATTAGCTTGTTTGTTTGTTTGTTTGTTTGTTTGTTTGTTTGTTTTGCCTGAATAAGGATGGAACAAATCCTTTCTTTTAGCAGGAATGACACGTTGCGCTTGCTGCTCTGGTATTTCCCAGAGCAAATGCATACAGGGTGTAAGGAAAATATAGGGACACATCTGTAAGTGCCCTTGGACTCGTCTGGGAAATCCCTTAACAATAATACAGAGCAGTGCTGCCCTTAAAAAACCCTGAAAGAAAATGGTGGCTAACTAATTTGTCCACAGCCTTCAGGGCACAGCAGGTGATAAAACAGTTAATTTCACCTGGCTGAGAAATGTCTCATCTAATCCCTCTGGCCCTGGAAGCCTTGATTTCCTAGTTACAGTGAATGAGAAATCAGTGAAAGATTTTTATAAAAGTTCTAGGACACAGTTTCCCCTAAATATTGGTTTCTCCAAACACAGGCAATGTTGTGCCTTGTGTTTGATAATGACCTGTGACAGACGCTGCAAAGAATGGAACATTTTTTAAAAAATCCTTCAGACAGCAGTTATGGAATAACCTACTCAAGGGAGAAAGGATTGCCTCTCCGTTCCTCTGTGATAGTCAGAGGTCAGTCCACATGCTGGGATAGTTTGTATCTCTTCCAAAATTGCAATATGATGTTTCATAGCATTTCCCAATGTGTTGTTAAGTCTAGCAGATTTATTACCTATAAAGATTTTGAATTCTTCTCAGTCCTATTAAATGATTATTTTTCATATACCCTAAGGTAATGCATTGTACGCACGATGTATAATGCAGAGAAATATGCTTTCTATAAATACAGGGAGAACAGAGGAGGTTCCTGGTTGAAAAGCATGAACTTTGCTAAAGCATTCTTTGGGGCTGTTTGTATGGGTAAAGCAAACAGAAATCCTTTGGTCCAAAACCAATTTCCACATCTAGGAGAATTTTCAAAGCTTGGAAGGTATGGCAAGTTTTACTTGAGGTTCCAGACATTTGAGGAGGGGAAAAAAACAACAAATTTTGCAAGATTTCAGGCTACTGCTAGATGCCTGTTTTCATAATTAGCAATAAGTTGCCACCTGAATTTGCTTTATCCCCCAATATGATTACATGTTCAAGAGATTAATTCTCAAAGTTGGAGCTGAAAGATAGTCAACATTTTTAAAAAAAAAATCCAGCAACTCTTCAAACTCCTGGATCAGTCAACAGTAATAGGTAAACCATAAACAGCAATAGGTTATTTCTGATGGGTAAAATTTACAGTTCACTGGAGAAGTTCAGTGACCTGTGACTAAGAAATCTGTCACAGCCTAGGACAGGGCACAGACCTGAGTAGCAGTTCCCCTTATGGTTTGCCCTATGGGGGTCTGGCTGAGCTTTCAACAACCCAGGGGAATCCTAAGAGCTGGTTGAAAAAAAGATATTTTTATTTGAGATGAGCCTCTGAGGAATCAGCCCTTAGTGCTTTTATTTCCTCAAAGGGCAAGAGTTTAGCCCATTTACAACTGTTCTTCAGGGTACTCAGAATACAGAATAAAGTATACAGAATAAAGACTTAAAGGAATGCTCACGTAAAATGTATTGAGGCTCTCAAAGCACATTAGACTCTGAGGGCTCTCACCTCTTGCCATGTCCAAGGAAGGCAATTTCCCCTAGTCACTCATGTCTTTCCTGGGAAGCTCCAGACTTTATAAATGGTGCAGGATTCAGTTGGTCACTTTCATATTGCCCAAAATGAGGAACTGCAACACCTCTGCCCCACTCCCGGACATAATTTTACACTGAAATTTCATATGATAATTTATATGTGTAGATGCATAAGACTTCCCAATCGGCTTTAATTGTGTGATCTGAATTTGCCAGTAGGTGAGCAAAGGCAATCTTAGGCTCCCTTGTGCCCTTGTCAAGGAGCGGTATTGGGACCCTCCCATCCCTTGCACCCTTGGGTGCCGCTAGCTGTTCCGCTCAGGCTTCTAATAGCGCTGCCAGCTGACAGAGGGGGCCCCACAGAGCTGCTGCAACATCCCACAGCAGCAACCTGATTCCTCCACCAAGGCCACCTTGCTCAGCCCCCTAGAGCAGTAGAGCAGTGGAATTATATAGCTCATTTGAGCTATTAATTCATTCTCCCATACAGCCCTGAATTATATCTACCATTTAATTCCTCTTATATGAAAAACTGCCCCAACTGCCCCAAATCTGCTACAGTGGAAACTCGGGTTGCAAATGTGATCCGTGCGGGAGGCACGTTCACAACCCACAGTGTTCGCAACCTGCATTGCCACGTCTGCACACGCGTGTGACATGATTCGGCACTTCTGCACATGCACAGAGCTCGATTTTGTGTTTCTGTGCATGCGCGAGCGCCGAAACCCGGAAGTAACCCGTTCCACTACTTCTGGGTTTCGGCGCATCCGCAAGCTGAAAACGTGTAACCCGAAGCGTCCGTAACCCGAGGTACCAATGTCTTTTTTTCTCTTGTTGCTCATCCCTTTTTTATGCAGCAGGGGGAGGACATTACCTAGTGAGAAAACAAGAATACATAGAATGGCTTTCAGGTTTGTGAGTCTATGTTTTCTCCCAGCTGATATACGTTGGGGAAAGGAAGCATTTTAGGTTATCACTTTCTCTGTATGTTGTCACTTACAACTCCCTTACAAAATCAGCATATGCCAGAAGCATAAGATTTCGAGGACAGGAGAAGTAAAAAATGGGTGGTAAATCAAAAGAACCGCGTTGACTATGTATGGGGAAAACTATAGTGACAGATTTCTGTTTTGTTCGCTTGTTTGTTTCTTGAGGATTTATCCCATAATTGACACAAAGCTGCTGGGCATTTTTCTTTGACTCCCATTGGCCATTCCTCTTGGCGAGACACTGGAGGAGTGCAAAAATATCAAACGTCTCAGCGTCTCAGCAATGCTTCTGGGTCTTGAGCTTTAACCCTGCAACTAAGATTTTGTTCTTTTACTTGCCAAGGTCAGAATCCCATTGCTCACGCGTGTCCCTTAAGGATATTTCACTGCACTCCTAGCACTGATCTTGTAGTTTCCCTTTCCTTCCATATTTTGGAATATTGTTTTGGGTAACCTTACAGAAAACAGCAGGGAAGAAAGGAGAAATTGTTCCCAGCTGAGTTCCCCCTCCCCAAATTAGGTATAAACAGCTCTAAACTGTGGTGAGTTGAAGTTTTCTTTCGTTTCTTTGTTGGGCACGGCTAATACCAGATAAAGAGCCACTTTGAGTGAAATGTTTTGTACATCCAGGCAGGCTTTTAAAATAGATCCTGTGAGTGGCTTCACATAGAACTATTCTGTGGGAATGTATTGTTCATACAATGTTTCTGGATATAATACATATATAGATCTAGATACCTATTCATAGATCTTTTAGGGGAAATGTTATGGTGTCCATGTAACTTTTTCCAAGTGCAGACACTTGGAAGGGGGCACATGAAGGGGGCGATGGAATGCCAATCCATGAGTGCAAAAATGTAAGTCTGTATGGCCCATAAGATCATAAAAGTGTACAGTGGTACCTCGGGTTACATATGCTTCAGGTTACAGACTCCACTAACCCAGAAATAGTACCTCGGGTTAAGAACTTTGCTTCAGGATGAGAACAGAAATTGCGTGGTGGCGGCAACAGGAGGCCCCATTAGCTAAAGTGGTACCTCAGGTTAAGAACAGTTTCAGGTTAAGAACGGACCTCCAGAATGAATTAAGTTCTTAACCCGAGGTACCACTGTATTAGCACTTTATTTTGAGGTGTAAAAATGGCTACAGAGGAAGTCCATTATATCAGAGCAGTGGTAATAACCATCAGCAATGCAATATAATCCTTGGAAGCACAGCCACATTTGCAACAGCTTGCTCGTGAAGTGGAATTACTGATTATTAATGAGGCCGAGTGCCATGTACACAAGAACATGAACTGATCACAAGACTGGTAAAAGCCAGTTAAATAGCAACAACTTAGTGTTAAGACAAAAACAACTCCATATAAAGTACAAGAAGGGTTCTGACATGTACAGCAAAAATGCATCATGGACTGTGGTTGAATGAGATATGGTGAATTGTTGGGGTGTTAGTCCTCGTGGAAATGCTGTCACAGACTCTTTGGGCTCTGTCTGGTAATGCATTACTGAATAAAGTCTGACCAATGGGAATCTGGTGTAAGCCTCCATGCTTGGACCGCCCCACCCCCACCCCACAAGGAGAATCCCCCCCCCACACTCTGTTCTTGTTTGAGACAACTTTCTTCTAAATTGCTGAAAATAGATTTAGCTGTCACAGGCTGTCTTTCATTATCTGTGTACATCACCCCACACGTGCTGCTTTGCAGAGTAATATACACAAGTAACTTTCGTATGTATATTTTTATGAGCAACTTGGAGCTTTTGGTGATTAAAAGGTAAAGGTAAAGGTACCCCTGCCCGTACGGGCCAGTCTTGCCAGACTCGAGGGTTGTGCGCTCATCTCACTCTATAGGCCGGGAGCCAGCGCTGTCCGCAGACACTTCCGGGTCACGTGGCCAGCGTGACAAGCTGCATCTGGCGAGCCAGCGCAGCACACGGAACGCCGCTTACCTTCCCGCTGGTAAGCGGTCCCTATTTATCTACTTGCACCCGGAGGTGCTTTCGAACTGCTGGGTTGGCAGGCGCTGGGACCGAACGACGGTGCTTTCGAACTGCTAGGTTGGCAGGCGCTGGGACCGAACGACCATGTGATCGGCAAGTCCTAGGCGCTGAGGTTTTATCCACAGCATGATTAAGCAGCATATAAATCCTGTTAAATAAATACCAGCAGACCCACACATAGAGGGGAAAGCTGCCACAATAAATTTACAATCCAAATTTCAACTGTTGGGAAGACAACAAAAGGAGGAAACTGAAAGGCAATATAGATGAATGTGAACAAATGGAATTGCATGTATTTCGCATAATATATACTTCTTCCTTTTTTACACATTAATTAGTTGGAGAACTGCATTGCAAAATTCAGAGGAGTGTGAATTTCAAAGGCTAAGTGGGTTTTGGTTCACATATTGCTTCTAGAAGTGTGAATTAAGTAGTTTCTCATTAAAATGTAAACAGAAGTAAATTTCTCCCCCAGCCCTAAGTAGCAATAAAGCATTATAACAGGAACAGATTAAAACATGGAATTAGCCCTAAAATAACAAAAGAAGCTTGCTCCATTTCATGTATCCCAGACTGCCATTCCTTGATAGAAATAGTGCTCTCATTTGCCCCAATGTTCTATACATCTTCAGGTAGTACAGATCACTTATAATGGTCTTGTATTTGTACAATGATATTTTTATTAGTTTGCTAAAACCTAGTGCAATGGCTTCATTATAACTAATTGATACTGGGTCTCTCTCTCTCTCTCTCTCTCTCTCTCTCTCTCTCTCTCTCTGTGTGTGTGTGTGTGTGTGTGTGTTGTGTTTTAAGAAAATGCACCTTGATCTCTTTTAAACTAACGTTGTGTGCCAGGTGAGTTAATAGGCTTTTAGCAGACATGTGACCAAAGTGGAGAGCCTTGCATTCTGCCTTCAAATGTTCTGCATTGCTAAGCAGAACATTCTGTCGCCAAGCACAATGATAACTAATGTGCGCGGCATGAAGCCCACTGCTGAATTTTCCACCTCTCTCTACCCTGCTGAATTTTCATCACAAGCAGTAGCCTGAAAGCCCCAAGTTGTTAAGCACGGTTATGGAAGAAATCTGGAGGTGGAAACCTTGTCAATCACTGACAATGGGACCTTGCTCAGCTGATAATAGAAGTACTCTGCTGCTTACGAAAGATTACTGTTCGCATTTTGGAGAGGCAGCGGGGTGACCTTTCCTTCCAAGAAGCAGAGACCTAAAGCATCTTGACAGTTTTGCTGTCAGGTTGGGTTTAAAAAAAAAAAAGCTACACCTTTGAGAGGCTTTAAAACACTTCACATTTAAAGAATGCACCAGTCCCCCCTCCTTTTCATTGCACTTCCAGCAGAATTTCAATCTTCCTTTAATTATCCAGCATGGAATTACATACTTTTATTACTTCTACTTCTCCCCTCTCTTGAATTTTATGTTCTCCTTCTGCTCTGCGTATTATCACCCTTGAATGTTTTACTTTTATTCACTTCTGAACCCAAAGATATTTAAGTCTAATTCTGCACCACAGGAGTTCTGGCGATAGCTCTGGCACCAGTGTGAGGTTTGATGGTGTGTGGGTTCTCAAATTTCTTTTCCTCAGAAAGCTGCCTTAAGTGAAGAATAAAAATTATTCAAACCTTAGTATAACCCAAAAACATTGTCCAAAAATTGAAGGCAGAAATGTTGTTTGATTGTGATGGGTGCGGTGGATCCAAACAAGAAAGTACAATGCCTTTATTCATATCAGTTGAATAATGAGTAATTCTTTAAAACAGATTCACGAGCTGCATCTGATACTGCATATCATGGACTGCATAACTAATAAGACAACTTAATCCTTGGTCCCAAAAGGTGCAGACAAAACAAGGGAGTTGAATAGCCAGGCCTTGCGAAAGTGAAGCATCAAGCTCCACAAAGAAAACTATGAGGTATTTGTGGCTGAATTTGAAAACTAAGCAAGAATGAAATATTTATATAATCAAGTGTGTGTGTGTGTGTGTGTGTGTGTGTGGTCAATCAAACACTTTGCAATCAATCAGGTAGCCCCCTCCTTTCCCCAGCCCCATAAGTTAAAGGTGGACAATTTTTATTGGAAGAATTGTGCAGTAGAAAGGGTTAAATATTTTGCTTCTCATTCATGATTCGTCCTTCCAGCTTTAATTAGAAGGGGGGAACGATATATGTGTAGGCAGTGCTATTTGAAAAGGGAAGGATCTACAGTGTTGATTCCTAGAGAAACAGTTCATAGAGAAGGAAATGGCTAGTAAATGCTAGAGCACCACTGTACAGTGACCAGACCTTTACTTGTTGTCGCTTGCATGTTGTTTTAAAGGGGGAAACTGCTATTAACCACATAAGCAATCTTCATAATATTGCTACATAAGAAGACGAGTTTGGATTTGATATCCTGCTTTATCACTACCCTAGGGAATCTCAAAGTGGCTAACATTCTCCTTTCCCTTCCTCCCCCACAACAAAAACTCTGTGAGGTGAGTGGGGCTGAGATATTCGGGGGGGTCAAGTTCGACCGGGGGGTCCGGCACACTTCTCCTGCGCAGCTCTGGTCTTCCCCCCGGGACCTTTGACTCAGCAGAGCATAAAACACAGCGGAAGAGAAGCTTGAACGTTCTTCGTGCGAAGTCAATAACTCAGGCTGAACGCTGCAGTGTCCTTATCTTAAAGTCTTTATTGCTGTACAAATCAACACATCGTAAATCTTCCCGGTGAGACGCAACTCATGTTGCTCCTTTCTCCTTGAAGCAAACACGCAGACTGAAAAACACACAGAGAAATCCACGCCCCTTCCGTGTTCTCTGCCCGCCCTCAGAATGTGAGGCGTCATCACTCAGAACTCTTAACCCTGTCAGTTCTGAGCCCCCTCAACACCCCCTCTCGAATCACGTTCTGAGAGGACTTCTGAGTGTTCAACACCTTCCCCATTGCCTTCCGCCCCTTCCTGGCATCGTTGTTAGGCACCTGTTGAACCTCACAAACCTCAGGTTCGCACTGTGCGAAACCAACCCACGCATTTGTGACCTGAAACCTCTCAGGTGGAATTCCCTTTGTTGCCCTTGAAGACCGCCTGGGCACAAACTGGGGTGCTCCTCCTGACCCACTGGGGCCAGCTTGTGCGTCTTCCTCATCAGAAGACTCCCCCTCTGACTTGACACGTCTGTGAGCTTTCTCCATTATGCGCACAGGAGATGAGGGCTCACTCTTGGACACTCCCTTAACAACCTGTGGAGACGCCCTACTCTGTTCAGGGACCTGGTCTCCACCAGCAGGTTCAGGCTCTGGCTCTCCCTCCTCCTCAGAGTCAGACAGACAATCTGAGTGAACGTCAGGGCTCGCTTTGCGCCTTGCCCAACCATCCTGCTCAAAGAACTCAGCCTGTTTACTGACCAGAAGCTTGGTCTGATCACCTTCTGGGTATGCGAATCTCCACCCCTTGGTCGCGGGTTCATACCCACAGAAGATCATTTCCTGGTACTTTGGACCACCTTCTTGCTGCAACCACTTTGGTACAGGCACCATGGCTCTGCAACCAAAAGTGCGAAAGAAATGCACAAGCGGCTTCTGCCGATGAAGCAGGAAATATGGGGTGTCACCTACCACTGCATTGTAGCACCTGTTCATCGTAAAATTGGCCGTTTTTACCGCCTCCCCCCAAAAACTGTGAGGCAAACCAGAGTCATCCAGTAGAATCTCGGATGCTCGAACCAGGGCTTTACTCCTCAGCTCTGCCACGCCACTCTCCTGAGGAGAAGTCACCTTGTGACGTATCCCCCTCTGGCGAAAGAAACCCTTTAGAGCAGACCCAGTGACCTCAGAACCACGGTCAAACTGGAATCCTTGCACCTTGGTGGAGAACCTCTGTTCCACCTCCGCAACCCAATCTTTGATCAGTTGCGCTGCTTCCTCCTTCGTTCTCAGCGTGAACGCCCATGCGTTCCTTGTAAAATCATCTGTCAGCACCATCAGCCACTTGGCCTTGCCCAGACTTGGCTGTGGCATACTTAAAAGGTCTGCATGCACAAGCTCAAAAGGCTTTGTGGTGACCCTCTCCACCCTGGGATGGCTAAATCCCTTGTTTCTGGCTTTCCTGCAAGCCTTGCACTTCAAAGGTTTACCACATTCTTTTACCTTGCAACCTTTGGTGCACTCTGATAACATCTGGACGTCCTCACAGGACCCATGTGACATCCTCTTGTGCCACACGCAAGCACACGACACATGAGTGTGGTCAGTGGCTTTCCCCTCACCCTCGAGAGGTGATTCCAGAACAAAGAGGTTGTTCTGATTTCTCTCAACACTTACGAGCTGCTTGCCCCCTCTGGAAATTGTACAGACATTCTTTTCAAAACTCACAGAATATCCCTCCTGTAAAAGAGAAGGTACAGACAGCAAGCAATGCTTTATCTCAGGGAGAACATAAACCTTCAATTCAGCCTGTAAAAAAGAGACAAACAAGTTAGAAATATGGGTTACACGGCCCTGTGCACCTGTAGCAAATCTAACAGTTTTCTCAGTTGAAACAGCTTTGCAGTTCCACATTTGTCCATCAGGTGGCGCTGTTACCAAATGGGCATTCGCAGCTGAGTCAACAACCCAACGTAGGACCCTCCCCCCTCTGGAGTTGTCCTTCTTTGTTGCCTTAGCAACTGACTTCCTGCTCCTCCCGACCTTGGAGCTCTCGCTGCAGGTGGTGTTGTCCAAAACCGCCATCGCCGCAGACAGTTGAAAAACGCTCCCATGTCTACTCCCTCTGTTGCCATGGAAACCCAACTGGTTCCCATGGGAAGTGACCTTGGGCGCATCCTGCCTTGGCTCCGTTGCTCTCTGTGGGCAGTTGCGTCGCAGGTGTTCAGCCGAGGCACAAACAAAACATCGCCTAGTGGAAAACTTTGCAAACTTGCCTTTGGACGTCAGCGCCCCCCCAACCTTTCCAGCAGCTCTCCTTGAGGCTTTTCTGCTGTTGGGAAAATGGCTTTTGGCTTCTGCTGTGGTTTCTCTGCAAACCCCTCTCAGCTCCTGCCAAACAGCCTGGGCACTCTCAAGACTCTTGGACCGGCCTTCCTGGCCTGCACCCCCAAACCTGGGTGCATAGCCTCCAGAGGAACAGCTTGCCTCTGCTTTCCTCTTCCCAGCTTCCAGCAGCTTTCCAGCATGCAGCTCATACGTAGGGGCATTCCGGCAGCCCTCCAACACAGTCCCAGCCCCCTCTGGGCCTTCTGGGCATTCCTCAGCCCCTCTTGGACTTCCAGCCCCCTCTGGGCTTCTTGGTGCTTCCTCAGAGCAATTCTCAGCCCCCTCTCTGGGCCTGGCTCCCACTGCTTTCTTCAGTGCCTGCCTTCTCCCGGCCCAGGGCTTGCTCCCGTCCACCTTATCAAAAGGGACTGCACACGATTCATGGCTGTCTGCCATCTCTCCCCCGGGGCCCGGCCTACTCACGATACAGTAGCACCTCCCGGTCCGGCAGATCCTTCCCAGCGAGCTCCCTTCGCTCCAGCTGGCTCCGGCTACTCCTTAGCTGGCCTTTGGCTGCTGGCCTCTTTGCCTGCAGTTTCTCTTTCCCAGCGTCTCATCGGCTGGCCTCCTCACACGCACGAACGTTGCTTATCTTTATTGCTGATCTCCATAACCTATTCGGGGGGGTCAAGTTCGACCGGGGGGTCCGGCACACTTCTCCTGCGCAGCTCTGGTCTTCCCCCCGGGACCTTTGACTCAGCAGAGCATAAAACACAGCGGAAGAGAAGCTTGAACGTTCTTCGTGCGAAGTCAATAACTCAGGCTGAACGCTGCAGTGTCCTTATCTTAAAGTCTTTATTGCTGTACAAATCAACACATCGTAAATCTTCCCGGTGAGACGCAACTCATGTTGCTCCTTTCTCCTTGAAGCAAACACGCAGACTGAAAAACACACAGAGAAATCCACGCCCCTTCCGTGTTCTCTGCCCGCCCTCAGAATGTGAGGCGTCATCACTCAGAACTCTTAACCCTGTCAGTTCTGAGCCCCCTCAACATGAGAGACTTCAAAGAAGTGTGACTAGCCCAAGGTCAGCCAGCAGCTGCATGTGGAGGAGCAGGGAAGCAAATCCGGTTCACCAGATTACGAGTCCACCGCTCTTAACCACTACACCACACTGGCTCTCATAATGCACATGGGTAGGGGCTGGGAATGTCCCCTTCCTGAAACCCTGAATAACTGCTACCAGTCAGTGTAGACATTACTGAGCTAAATGGGCCAATGTCTGACTCTGTTGTTGCTGTTTAGTCATTTAGTCGTGTCCGACTCTTCGTGACCACATGGACCAGAGCACGCCAGGCACTTCTGTCTTCCACTGCCTCCCGCAGTTTGGTCAGACTCATGTTTGTAGCTTCGAGAACACTGTCCAACCATCTCGTCCTCTGCCGTCCCCTTCTACTTGTGCCCTCTATCTTTCCCAACATCAGGGTCTTTTCCAGGGAGTCTTCTCTTCTCATGAGGTGGCCAAAGTACTGGAGCCTCAGCTTCACGATCTGTCCTTCGAGTGAGCACTCAGGGCTGATTTCCCTAAGAATGGAGAGGTTTGATCTTCTTGCAGTCCATGGGACTCTCAAGAGTCTCCTCAAGCACCATAATTCAAAAGCATCTCTGTAGAAGATAGCTTTCTTTGATGTCCCAGTGAAGCTGTAAGGATGCCAAAGGTATGAACCCTTTCACACCCTTGAAATGTGTGATATATATAAAACTCTACTTAAGAGTATTGGGTTTCATCATTTTCAAACATGCAACTGAAAGCCAAAGATGAACAACAGTAGAAACTACATTTGGGGATTTAAAAAGGACAGAAAGGAACCTAATACTGGAAGGGAAGTAAATGCACCTTGCACATCCATTAACTGGCTGGGAAAGCACAGAGCAATAATTGTTGACAATTGCTTACCCCAATAGTGCTGGTGATGAGGCCGTAGTGCTGCAAAAGTGGTTAGAAGAGTACAAAAAAAAACCCCAAACCCAAAAAACCTTGGCTGTGTCTATGTGAACGGACTGCCTGATGACGATAGAATGGAACAGTGAAATGGGAAATGCTGAAATGTCACCTTAGAATGGCAATCTAATTGTGGTGGCACTTCCACGACGGTTTCGGAAGAAGGCCTCTCAGATGAGAGCTGGGCTGGGAGGGGCGGGTGTGGAGAGAGATCAAAGTGTTCAGGAATAAGCTGAGGAAGGTGGGGCAGGTGAAATGAAGAGTACAAAAATCAGACAGCCGAACAATGATAATGACTGTACTTTAATGTATTGCATTCATTATCACAGTAATTCTTTTAACACCTTATCCATTATTCAAGTAAGTCCACTTTCCTAGCCAGTGCTCCTTGTAGATGTGCAATTTAAATCTGGAGGCTCTTCATGTTTCACGAGCTCACATTTGCATTGAAGTAATGGCTGAAACATATTTGCAGTCCAAGCCTTTCAGCGCGGAAGAAGCAGGCAGGTATCCAAGGCAGCAAAGAGGATCCTTTCCAAATAGCATTTTTTAAAAGAAAAAGAAGAAAGAAAGAAGAACAAAGGGGAAAGGGGAAACCAAGGGAGAAGGGCTCTAGAGAAGTACTTCAGTGACAGGTTTTAAACGCTGAAGTGTTGTGGAAAATGCCATTTCTGAAAGTGATGTTTACTACATATGTTTGATATACTAATTTCCTGCCTCCTGCTTGGACTAGCAGCTATTGAATCCAAACAACTTTAATGGAGTCCTGAGAGCTATTAACACTGAGCACCTATAAAGCCAGATCATCCTGACATTATTTTACAGACCTAATTGGGCTGCCCGGTCTATAAAACATCTCTAGAAAGGATCTTAAAATGCAATAGAGCCCATTACAAGCCAAAGTGCTTGCTTTAAACAGCATGTACTTTTCATAAAAATTAAACTAATGAATTGTATTGTTCACAACATGTGCAGGAACGAGGGCACTAGAGCTTAAAAGGCTGCTTTTTATACACAGCATATGAAAGCAATGAAGCTCTCATCAATGCCATACAAACATTTGTAACTGGATTGGTCTGATCCACGACATAATTGCATTTTGGCAGAGGAAACAGTGCAGAAATGATTTGGGGGCAAACTATAGATATGTATGGTCACAAACCTTGAGAAATTGTGTCACTAGCCTTCCCTCAAAATTTCTCCAATGTTTTGGTCAACTTCTAAACTGACATTGAAGAGATGATCTTTCCATAATATCATCTGCTAACGGGAGGAGAGTAATTGTGGGCAATTGCTCTGCTTGTAAATTTGTGTGCAAATCAATACTAGAAAATAACTAGTATGCACTTCCCAGTAGCCCCCTGGTCATGAACCTCACAACTGCAGATCTAGTGTTTTCTGTATGCATGAGTACAAGCTATCGCTCTTTAATGTTTCCATACCATAGGAAAAATCCAGAAGTGGTGATGAGCTACAGAGACTTAGTTGCTTGAACCTGCATGCTTGTATTGTGTCTTCTTCTTGTGCCACGAGTTGAGACATCATGGGAAATATGGTAATCTGAAGTGAGATGGCATCAACCTGCTAAGACACTCAAGACTATATTACCTTAAAGAAAAGGGGGGAGAGAGAGAGAAGGATGGTGCTATCAGGAAGATTGAGTCTTCTTGTCTCTCAAACCAAAGAGCAAACCTGACCTAAGAGCTTTTATAAAAGTCAATGGTCATTGTCTGGCCAATACTATTGGGCCTATAGGGACAAGAAGGCTTCGTCTGCCAGTGTCCTTGCAGCTCCGTTTCCTGGCTAGAGCTGGGTGATAGTTCAAGGCCCAAAGCAGACAAGGCCACACCTTTTCCAGCTGACACAGAGCTACAGTTCCCAACACCTTTAGCAGACTATGGTTTCCAGAATTCTTTGGGGAAACCCATGTGCTTTAAATATATGGTGTGGATGCAAAGGGAGGCGGTAATCCTGGAAGCTATGATCTCCTTAGAAGGAACAGAGAAAGACATATGGACTCTCTGCCATTAAAATGTTACCACTGGCTACATAGGTTCCTGCTTAGCAGATGTGCCTGAATGTGCTTGTTGCAGTCATATGTATTTGTATCAGTGCCGGATTTACATATAAGTTAAACAAGCTATAGCTTAGATCCCCACTCTCTTGCGGGCCCCCCAAAAAAATTTAAGGGGAAAAAACTGGATGTACATTTCCAAAATATAATATAAAAACAAATAAAATAAAACCTAAACACAGCAACAGTGTTTCGTGTTGTGTAGGCTCCTATGATGTAAGTATTGGGCCCCACCTGCTAGCCATATAAAGGGCCCCATTACTTTCAGTAGCTTAGGGCCTCATCAAACCTAAATCCAGCCCTGATTTGTGTTGTAAGAAACAGCCAACATTCAATACTGTAGGACACAAACAACCCTCTCTCTTTTGACTTCAAAGCAGTGATTAGTATAATTCATTTGTTTATAACTACCAGACTAGACTGCCAATATAGTTTGGGGGGGACCAGCGAATGATCTAGCCCTACTCACACATATGAAGCGGTTGTTGTTGTTTAGTCATTTAGTTGTGTCCAACTCCGTGATCCCATGGACCAGAGCACGCCAGGCACTCCTGTCTTCCACTGCCTCCCGCAGTTTGGTCAAACTCATGTTAGTAGCTTTGAGAACACTGGCCCACCATCTCGTCCTCTGTTATCCCCTTCTCCTTATGCCCTCCATCTTTCCCAACATCAGGGTCTTTTCCAGGGAGTCTTCTCTTCTTGTGAGGTGGCCAAAGTATTGGAGCCTCAGCTTCAGGATCTGTCCTTCCAGTGAGCACTCAGGGCTGATTTCCTTCAGAATGGAGAGGTTTGATCTTCTTGCAGTCCATGGGACTCTCAAGCGTCTCCTCCAGCACTATAATTCAAAAACATCAATTCTTTGGCGATCAGCCTTCTTTATGGTCCAGCTCTCACTTCCATACATCACTACTGGGAAAACCATAGCTTTTACTATACGGACCTTTGTCGGCAAGGTGATGTCTCTGCTTTTTAAGATGCTGTGTTTTTTAAGATGGAGTGGTACATGTAAGCAATAGGGGATCCTGCCCTCACAGAGGCATCCCCCCCCCGCTAACTTTTTCCGCAATTTGCAGACACACACTGCTGCTGTGTCAGGTGAAATGGAATGGGGAATTCTTCCATGGCACAGGTCTCAGCTTCACACGCAGGCATCTTCCGTGGATATTCAGGGTATTCAAGCTCTTTGTGTGAGAAACCGGTATGCCAGCAGGTCTGAGTTGGGTGGATGCTTTGCCTTGCACTGTGACCAGCACAGCACATCTACTTGGGTGTCAGCTGTATCCCATTTAAACATTAAAATGAATAAAATGAATGGTATGCAATAATTCCACTGCTACTCTTTTTGTTTTTTAAATAGGAAATCTATAATATAGTGTTCAAACTATCATTTGCCCTTTCCTGTTTCTATGTTCGCTACATCTTTATTATTCCTTCCTTTAATGATGCTGCTTTCCTAACAAGTCAACAAGTTAATCTTCTTATTAGTGAATAAAACATGAAGTAAATTTTTATGTTACTACTACTTGACAGTCTTCATGCTAAAATCCCCATTGTTAACGAACTAAAATGGTTCACATAAATTATTGCTCTGCTCTGCTGTCAAATAGTGAGGAAATGCAGTGTCCACAATATTTGCCTGAATCTGTATCTGTAGCGTTTGGAAGCAGACTGATCTGTCTCAGATCTGTTCTGTGTCATTCCAATTCGAATTGTTACTTGGGTCGAAATCTGATCGGTTAAATCCAAAGGCATGTTTCGCCCTCATTGATTCTAATTGAGAATTTTAAAATGGCTATAATTTCCCCCCTTTCACATATGGATGACATCAGTGGCAAAGGAACCCCTTCAGGATGGATAAAGGCTGCCAAATTTTAGGCATATTCATCCATGAAAATTTCTTTTTAAAAAAAGTTTGTATTTTTTAATTTTCTGACAGAATTTGATGGAAATTACATTCACTGTCACCCCTTCTGAGTTGATAAATCTGTCAAATTTCAGAAAGATAGGTGCAGCAGTTCTTCCGCAAAGGAAAACTTTACTGGGTTTTGGGGTGGGGGAATAGAAATCATATTCCTGTCCCTACTTGTTTCGGGGCAAAGAGTTTGAAAACCATGAGGATGAGCCTTGGGGGGGGGAACTGGCAGAGTTAAGACAAATAAGTCGATGAACTGAACTCCTTGGCAGGTTTTGAATAAACATACATAAATTTATTGGTTGATAACATGTTAGATAGATAATGTAAGGATATGTAAAATTTTATAACATGCAGAGGATAATATGTGCTGAGAAATCAGAGAGAGGAGCTGAGGGAAGTCTTTTGTGGGGGAGGGGAGGGAATAATGTATGTGATTATATGGTTTGATAATCTGATATGTTGAAATTGCTAATAAAAATAATTTTTAAAAAAGACAAATAAGTCCAAAAACTATCATGCTAGGTAATTTTACTTTCACTATACAAAAAACCTTGAAAAATCTACTCCTTCCCCACCTCCTTGAAGTTCCCACCACAAAGACAAAAAGTGTCATAGCTATTATTTTTATTTTTATTACAGAAAAAGTGATTGGGAAAGAAGCAGAGCACCTCCATGGCCTAACTCTGCTGCTTATGGCCTGCTTTCACAATTTACTTAAATGCCCCCCCCCCTGCAAAGCATTCATTCATAAACTTTATTGTGCTAGCCAAAGGCCATGACATCATTCACAGGGGGGAACAAAAGGAAAAACAGTAATAACCATAAAAAAACATTTTAAAAAAACACTTAGCACTACCAGTGCAATAAACCACGGTCAAGTCTCCTAGAGATTATTTGTTGCATAAACTGGAATAGCAGGGAAATCTCAGGTAAAATATGCCAGCTTCAATGTCCGAATCCCCTACCCTGCAAATCACTGTAAGTGGAGTGCACTGGGGATGTAATTCACTGGGATTAAAAGCTAGATCTGTCCATCAAAACATCTCCAGCCTTCCCCCTCTTAGGTTGTGGGTGTTTCCCCCCAAACAGCTTGCTTTTGCTCCAGTAATTTATGTTTCAGAAGGGTTTATTCCCTGAACATGGAACTAGAGTTTACAGGTATATATACAGAACCACAGTGATTGGCAATCATGGTAACAGCCAGGTGGACTTGCCTGTGGCCTAATATATATGGCTACATTGTACTAAAGCCGGCTTCCTCAGCCTGGTGCCATCCAGATATGACATACTACAACTTACATTGGACAGCACAGCTGTGTTTTGCTCCAAAAACATCTGGAGGGCATCCGTTTGGGGAAGGCTGTACTATACAGTTTGTGCCATTGTCATGACTATGTGCAGAAGTGGGTGGGTGGCACAAATCCATGAGCATAGCCAGGGGGGCAGAGGGGGCAGCTGCCCTCCCAATCAAGTAAATAAATAAAAATACTTAACTAACTGACCAACTGTGTCACAGATAACTCGGTTCTGCCCCCCAATAAATCCTGGCTGCACCCATGCACAAAGCCACCACTGCTTACTGCGTGCCACACCTTCATAAGTTAGGTAGCCTGGTTCATGGGTTTTACTGCATAAATTACCGTATTTTTGTGTCTATACGATGCCCCCATGTATAAGACGCCCCCTATTTTGTGGGACTAAGATTTAAGAAAATGGGGGAGGGATGTATCCATGTATAAGATGCCCCCTAATTTTTGACATTATTTTTTAGGGGGAAAACCTAGTCTTATACATGGAAAATTACGGTATATTATATGCTGCATATAGTGCTGATACTGTTGGTTTTAACCTGCTATTTATTTTGAATTTTAATCTGTCCTGGACACCCATGAGTGGCAAGACATGGTATCAATATACTGAATATGCTTATTATACAATAAGCGTGCCATCTTTAAAGCCATTTTCATCATCATAATTTAAAGTGCCAGCATTTTGGCGCATTTATCTTTATAAATGGTTCTTTTAAACCGCGCTTGTGAAAATATTTCATTCCTGATATTGCCTGCAATCAAAATGAAGACACTCAGAAGTGAAGGAACTGAATGCAAAAGTCAAATGACATTTTGTAACACTGATTGCTATGCAACAAAGTCATTAATATGAGGTCAGGTCAAATAATCCAGATTTATTAAACCAGATCAATTTTCTTTTCTTTTTCAAAATAAGAAATGCAAATTTTTAAAAAAGGAAAAGAAATGGAAACATGGAAGAAGAATTCAGTCTGAGATGATAAAATTACAAGGAGACACACTTTTTCAAAAAAGAGAAATTACCTTTCATTCTCAGAGTCTAGATACAGTAGCTTTGTTTGTGAAAGCTGATATAATTGGCAAAACACTATCATTTTAAATCCCAAAGATTGCTAAAATGCCATTGTTTCACACTAGAGGTCACCACCGGTAAGAAAATATAATTCTAGCATCTTTTATTTTTCAACCTTGTCACTGTAACAGTGTTGAAAGGTTCCCCCACCCCCATCCTCCTGGTAAAGGAATGAAGTTCTGCTAAATGTCTTTATAGTCAAGAGAAATTTGAATGGATCAAAGCCAGGTTTTAAATGAATCTTTGTCAATAATATAGGCAACAATAGTTTGCGATAAAATAAGACATCTTTCTCCATTCAAAATGGTTTTAAAACATGGATGGTGATCTCTGAATAGCTTTACAGAGAGAGCAGAGTGTGTGTCCTATTCTGTACAACATTATTTTATTTTTTCTTAATTCTATTATAGACCAAACTAGACATTGTGGTAAATGTGTGACAACTACACACACACACACACACACACACACACACAAAATCAAGTTCACCAGGCCTTTTACTTCCCCATCCTTGCTTCCCACAGTCGTGATGTAGAGCTAGGGATGAAGAAATGCAATTATAATGTCCCAAGATACACCAAGCATTATGAAGGAGGAAGGGAGAACTAAGTGCACAGCTACCATGTTTGGGTAACGTAGGTTCTGGAAAACCTATTGTCTGAAGTGGGCCAAGAACTTTAAGGGAAACCTAGTAACTTTTTCCCTTTTCTTTGATGGGGTTCCTACTTCTTACTTTAATTAAATGCTAAAGTCTGCATTGCAGTGAGCTGAATGAATGTCTTTCGTTAAAGCCCAGTGTGTTTTACAAGTTGAACCTATACAGGCAGAAGTATCCCTGAATAATAATAATAATAATAATAATAATAATAATAATAATAATAATAATTTATTATTTATACCCCGCCCATCTGGCTGAGTTTCCCCAGCCACTCTGGGCGGCTCCCAATCAAGTGTTAAAAACAGTACAGCATTACATATTAAAATTCAGTAACTGAATTCAATAACTCTCAGGCATCAATGCATACGATTTCAGGTATGCTGAACCTTTTACAGGTGGGTGATATCTTAATTTATATGATAAAGGATCACTACAGCTGCCTGCATTTTTTGACTCTCCTTGAGGACATGGCGACAGGAGCTGACATGCTGAGTTTGTGCGCTTCAAAATCATGCACTACAGCACTGCACCGAAGATGAAGTTGGGTTCAACTCTCTAAGTATAACTGGACGTGATCTTCTGGCAGTGCCCCAGCATTGTCTGTGGTATTGCAAGGAATCTACCCATTGGATCACAGACTGGGCTCTTGATTGGTATCTATTAAGTTGTGGGTGAACATATCAGATGACACAGCAATTCTTCAGCTCTTGTTTATTCAGAGGCCAGAACAGAACTGAACTGAAGAGCTCAGTCAGCCTGCTTATATAGAGCTCCAGAGCAATGTAACTGTAGCAACTTTCTAAAACTATCCAATCACTGAACGTCACTTTTGATCCTTCATTTGCATAACTATCTACAGTATCCCCCTGCTGGCCCAGGGTGAGAACTTCAGTACATAACAGTATCCAAATGAATTGCTGCCCCAACTGCGTAAGTTGTGTAAGCACCAGGGCCCTTCATGCATTACACTTTTGTTACAGCAGTTATCCTGGAAAATTCTACTACAATCAGAGCTAAAAAATAAATAAATTAAGTGAGAGTTGCCTGTTCTGGGAACGGTCAATATTGCATCACAGTGTGGTACACTGGTTTGACATCATCTGATAGGAAGTGCCTACAGAGGGTGGTGAATACAGCACAAGATATTATGGGCTGTCCCGTGAATCCGCTGGATGAAATAGCGGAAGAACGTTGCCTCAGGAGAGTGAGGAAAATTCCCAGGGATGATTCACACCCTGGCCGGCACTTTCTTGATCTCCTGTCCTCAGGCAGAAGATATAGAAACATGATTAGTCGCACCAACAGGGTAAAGAACAGCTTCTATCTGTGGGCTGTTAGGCTGCTGAATGAAAAGATAACAACAGGGCAACTGACTTTTGGGTTTGGTGTGTGTCAGTAAACGAGGAGAATTAAGACTAAGAGAGCTGAGTGGGGGGTGCTCGTGTAATATCACTGTGTACAAGTTGTACAAGTGACAATAAAGTATTTCATATTTCATAATGTGAGGTACTATATCAAATATGAATATACAGAACAGAGAGGCTTTGAGGCTTTAGGGTGGGCAGTGCCCCTCCTTCCCTAATGGACCAGCCTCCACGGAGCAGGATAATTTGTTGTGATAGTTTAAATTGCATTCTTGCAAAATGTCAGGTGCTAAAAATCTAAAACCAACAGCAATATGAAGCTAAGGACCTTTGGGGTCCTGAACAGTTCAATAGCCCAGTGGCTGTTATTGTTTGGACCATGTTTCTTAGTATTTATTTAAAAACAATACTCCATAATACCTAGTTCTACTCCCCTCCCCTCTCTTTCTCTTTGCTGGACGCAGCTTTCAGGTTTGGTGGGTGTGCGTCAGTAAACAAGGGGAATTAAGACTAAGAGAGCTGAGTGGGGGGTGCTTGTGTAATCTCAATGTATACAAGTTGCACAAGTGACAATAAAGTATTTCAATTTGATATTCTTATCACCAATAGTGGCTGGGGTGGGAGAGCAGAGCAATGGAGGTGCTCCCCTGACACCAACATCACTACCTCTTATCTGGGCTGTGCAGGGATGAGGTGTTGGGCATGGTAGCAGTAAGAGCAGGACGGTGCAGGTGCAGTGGCAGAAAGATCAAATACAGAGTGAAGCACTATCAGATCTTGTGTTTTTGTAGGTTTCTGATTTCTATCATGCAAATCTATGGGCTGAAATTATAAGGGCTTAACAAATAAAGCAGAAGCCGTGTTCTTTATTCTCAAAAATCACTTTTGAGGACACTTCTCTAGCTTGACATTATGAAAATTCTCAAGTTCACATTTACCCCTGCTTACTCACTCCACGTAGAACATTGTAGCAGAAAAAAATGCCATTCGTAGAAGAGATGCCATATAAAATGCTCAGACTCTGAAAATCGGAGTGCACTGAACAAAATGAAACTGACAAGATCAAGCCACTGTGTTTGGGTTACTATAATTCTGGATGGCTTAAAATGATAAATGAGCCAAACCACCTTGGAGAGTCAGTGAACCATAATAACTACCATTTCCCTGAATACTCTAGACAATTACCCATCTGGCAGGCTTGGATTTTTCCAGCTTCACTTAGATAGGATGTTCATTGTACAAAATGGATGGTGTGTGTCGAAGCTGAAATGCTGACTTATGAGATGTTGTGTCACATGGTCTTGGTGGTCTTTGGCTCCTTGTCTGTGGAAAACAGGGTGCTTCAAATCATCCTGGAGAAATCAAGAGAGAATAAGGAAAGCAATCATGTGCACAGCTAAGTATCATACATGTTGTGTAGTCCTTATGATATGGTAGCATATGGTCTGAATAGACATAAAACAGTTGCTTTTGTTCTACCCTTGAAAGAGCATGAAGAGGGTAAGTCAGTACTGATTATTAAGGTAGTACAAAAATCACTTTAACAATTAAAAATGGATGGTTGCTTGAGAAGAGGAGACAAACTGAAATGTGTATGTAAAAAGAAATAAAATAGTAAAAGGTGCTTTTGTCTATGTTTGTGATAGCACCTTGCAGACAGAGGTCCAGTTAAGCCATATTACACGTTCCCATTCTTAATGGAAAGTCATTTCATACCTTGTTAGTCTTACTGTTTAAATAGCACAAGCAAATGGTTAATGCAGGGATGCTTCTGTCTTAGGGAAAGTCACAGCACTGGGGTAGTTGGACAAGCAAAGGGTTCAGATCAAAGACAGTGGAGAGAAAACTGAAGAAATGAATTCAGCTCTGTTTCAGGCAAGCTCTGGGAATGGCCTATGACAGCATGAGATCAGAAGCTGGGACAAAACATTGCATCACCAATAAGATCTCATTTCCTAGCTGTTAGTTCCAGAAAGACTTTTGAAAGGGCATACAGCAAGACTCATAGTCAAGCGTCCTTGTAAGTGTGGGATGGAGAAACGGGGGCCCTTCCGATGATGTGGGACCCCAGCTCCCATCAGCCCCAGCTAACTTGGCCTCTGGTCACAGATGATGGAAGTTACAGTCCCGCAGCACCTGGAAGACCATCAGCTCTCTATTCCTGCCATACAGAGACAACCCACTGAGAGGAGGGGACATTCCTGTGTGCCGCTTGTATTCCCTGCCCCTGCGGTGGAGAAGACAAGTGTCAAGATCTTCCAGAACATCGTTCCAGCATGCAGTGGAAATGTGGGAGGGTCAGAGGGAAGCACATTCCCATTTCACCTCAGGTGGTGAAGCGGGATGGACTGTCCCTGGTGCCATAAGGTCTCTTTCTCTCTCGGATTTAGGGAATGATAGCACTCCAGGATTACAGAATACTGAATTAGGGGGTAGAGCAGCTTAAGAACAAGGTACTGGTTTGAGAGATCTATTCCCAGCAAAGGAAGATACAATGGTTAATTGTAGGACAAAAATGTAGCCTATGCTCACAGACTATTTACCAGAAGTACCCATCTCTGTTTCATCATAATTATGCAATTCTGTTGTGCGGCTGATGTTGATTTGCTGCATTCTCCACTGCCCCTCATGAATCTGAAAGCTGGACCACAGTAGCTAACCCCCCTCATATGTCAATCTTAGCCAGGATGTATTAACCTCTGGGTGTATTAGCTGTTCTGAACATAAACTAATGCATTAGGTATAGCTATTAAATACATCCTTACAAGTAATAGGAACTGGACTGTGACCCCATCCTGAATGATCTGGGTTTCTGGACTTCATGAGAAACATGTGCCCCTATCCTCTGCAAGGTCACAGACAGCTTATGATTGTTTATATCATCTTCAGTTTCAGTGCATATTAGCCACAGTGGCTGAGCTGAGCTTCTCATTTAAAATACAGCACACAGTACCAGACAGGATGATGAAGCAGCTCTGAATGGTTCTAACTCTATCACACAGAAGTGGCTGTCAAGCGCTGGGGCCAAGGAGGCAAAAGGCTTACCAGGCAAATTTACATAATTCACATGTTGCTTCTCTTTACTTTGCCAAACATCCAGATTCAGCCTAGAAGGAGAACAATGCCGGCTCCCCTCCTCCTCCGCAACCAAAGCACATCTTCATTTGCATGTGGAGTGCATTCAGCGCATCTCCTCCAGTATCTCATTTATTATAGTGCTCAGCACATGTTGGGACTTGCTTTCAAAAGCCAGCTGCACTCAAAGACAGTGTTTCATTTCTTGACACCATTAATTGGGTTATGAGTCAGAGCTCTAATGAAGACAGGTTATCGTGTCTCAGCGCAACTGTCTTGGGAGAGAGGCAAAACCCACAGAGGGAGGGGATTTAGTCAGCCTTGCATTGTTTATCAGGCACTCAGGGTCACTAGATAAATGGTCAAACCCATCAGATGTTTCTGTGGGCAACTTTATAATGATTCTGTGGCCTCAAATGGATCTTGGATGTCCCTGAAACTTTAACCCTGGGAAGCCTTGTTAACAAATGGAGGAGTGAAATGAAGAGGAGAAAAGCAAGCAGACAGGAATAGATAAAACAATGTATTCTGAGTAGACTAAATGAACAGAGTGTTTTAAAAGCCTCTAATTGCTTTGCAAAGTCTACCAGTACATGCTCTATTTCAAGTTACTGTAAGGTAATTGGCAGTATGTCTGCAGGCTTATCTTAACAATGGATGAACCTGATGTAGTCTGGATGTTCTGAGTCAGAAAAAAAGTTTTAATTCTCCTTGAGATTTTCCAACCTCATTTAGACTCACAAAATTTCAGCTGAAAGTTGCTCTGAGTTTCTGGCATGCCCAGGGATGCTGTCCAGTGGTGACACATGAAAGCAAAGCCTGTGGGCAGAGGAAGTAATGTCTGACTTGGTGCAACCGTTCCATCTCATCTTGACAATACCGGAGGTCTGTTGACAACAGGGTTGCAAACCTCAGTCTGGCACTTAATGGTGAACTGCACAGTCTTGATGTGGTGATTGGCGGATGGAATATCTGAGCTCCTGAAGTGGGTCATGTCTATCTGATTGTGCAGGGGGACTATTTGCGCATCCCAAATAGAGACTGAGAACAATTAAGCCTTCTGAGTTTTACAGCTAGCTGGGCAAAAATGATAGGAGGTTCCTGACTGATAGAAGCAACTCTGGAGGTTATCTGGATAGTCCTTCTTTTGGGGTTAGTACAACCTGCTTTGCTGCCTCCTCAATATTTGTTAGAAAGCATGTTATTACAAAGCCTACAGTTTTGATTCTTTCGAAGAAAACTGGCCTTGTAAAACTACCTTGGAACTTATCACAGAGTGCAGAAGTACAAACCAACTGCCTTCACAAGGCTGCAGATAAAGGCATAAGAATAAACGGCCTGTTGCTTCAAATATCCCACACTACATTATGTAGTGGTTTGTTGTTGTTGTTGTTTTAAAAAAGTTGATATGGGAGGGAAGGAATTTTACAGCAGGACTAGAGTGCTTGGGGAAGGAAAGTTTAATCTTTTGTTCCTTTTTAAAAAAAATAATATTTATTACTTTTAAAAAGAAAAAAGACAGAAGAAAAGGAACAAAAAAGAAAACAAGAAAAACAAGACAAAAAAAATACAATACATAAACAATACAATATATAAACAGATATTGGGGCTACAGCTCCCATCACCTCCAGACAACATGGCCAATGGCCTAGCAACAACACAGGCTATCCCTCATCTTCAAGGCTTATCCTGTGTGAAATGTGCCATCATTTTGTCATCCTTCACTGAACAACATGAGTGAGCCTTCTGATTTGCAAGCAAGCTTTATAATCTCTCTTTAAGGCTTGATTTCCCCCTCATCCTGTATGCCAGACCATTCATTCATGCTACACCCTTTAGCAAAAGGCATGTAAAGGGGAAACAGGCTAAACTTGCTTAGAGGTAAGATAGGGGCAGTGGCATCAATAAGGAAGAAGTGTGGCAAATTGGCCTTCCTTTCCGGGTGCCAGAGGCCTCCCGAAGAAGTAGAGTGTGGAATTCTAAGAAGACTGCAACTAGTTATCTGAAAAATCTAGACTTAATCATCTGGTTAGGAAGGAAAGTGTTGGCTTCCCTTACAGCATTAGTGGCATGCACACCCAGCTCAAGCTATTTTATGGTGCTTCACAAAATTGAATTTTGATTGCACTTTGATGACATCTTGTTCTATTCCAATCCTAGAGAGGAAAAAGTATTCTTTCTCAAGGATTTTTCCAGTTGCATGCCTGAATAGAGTTAAGCGAGGCCACCTTTGTTCCAATCGCTTGTATGAAAAAAGAGGAAAGAGGCTAAGAAAGGGGGAATATGGTCACCTTGGGAGAACTGTAGTCCCTCTAGAAGGCTTTGTGTTCCCTGGAATGCTACCTTCAGAGACAGCTGTCTATGCCACCTTTTAGACCAGACCAGTCTTGGCAGTATATATCCATTGGACTATGAATGCCAAGGATCTAGAAAAGGCAAATGATTCATGGTGTATCACTGGTACCATTCAGGTGTCAGTGGGACAACCCGGCCACTGGCTATTGTGAAAGTCGTACAGGAACCGAATTTCACACTAAAATGGCTGTATACTGTCATGCAATGTTCAGCAACAACAAAATAAAAATAACTTTTTATTTGTTTAATATGTGCGTATCAGTTTTTGAAAATACAGCTGTAATTTTTGAAAAGAAAAAGCTGAAGTTAGAAATGGAGACGTTTTGCATGCTCCATTATATATTTGAATGCACTAATACAAGACAGGAGAGGCAGGTTGTCCCCTTTCCAGCACTCCTTTCCTTCCTCCCCCAGTAACTGCTCATTGCTCTGATGCACAACAATGATTACACAGTTGAAGTAGTCACCATTCATTCAACTTTAATGATGGGCAATTCACACTGATTTGCTGCCAGCTCATGCATTCATGCATCTGGATTTAGGAGGCAAAGGAAAGTGAGCGGGGTAGGCATCAGACTGGCACCTTTCTCTGCCCTGAAAGTGAAACATATCCCTTCTTCACAGAGACTGGTTCTACAGCATTGCTGTGCTTCCACAACCGAGCTCCTAACTGCTTTCAGTCTGTTGTGTCATTGGAGGACAGCCAGCTAGCCTGGTGCTACCCAAGCACCATTTTTGCCTTTCCACTGCAATCAGTGTCCTTGGAGAGTCAAATTAAATACTCAGTTAAGTGGTGATTTGCAGTGAAAGTGGCTTAGATTAACTTGACGGCATCCAGCTTGATCCAGGCTTAAGTGTTTCTAGGCTCACTTACCCATCGCCCCAAATCACAGTGTTTTTCACTGAGATTAACACTCTTTGACATAGCAAACAAGCACACCATGTAACATTTAAGGGAATAAACTTGAAAGTGAAAAGAGACCAAAAGGCATAATTACCCAAGGCAAACTGTTTTGTTCATTCAGTGATTACAGTGGCTTTAAAGGCTTATAATTTATCATGGTATAGAACAATTTAAATCCCAGTTGTGTTCAGCTGTGGAACTGAAGCATTTCTCCTCCACCACCCCATCCCCGTCCCTCCCTCCCTTTCCCCTCTTTGACAGACTATTCGTTTAATATCATGTTGATTTGGATATGACATATGTCTGCTGAACAACTCACCGCGCAGGAGGGGGGAGGCAGCCAATGTCTTTACCTTTGCATTAGGTTTCAGTACACAAATAAGCAAACAGTTTAATGATTTCAAATGGGTGTAATTTCTTTCAGGTTCAAGTATCAGTTTGCTTGTTTTGCTACTGCTAATCACCTCTTAAACAAACAATTGCTTTATCTATGTACTGTGCCTCATTTCACTTTCAAATTATGTGTGCGTTTCACTCCTAACAGCTTATTATGATCTATAATTAACAATTTTGCTGAAAGCCGAGCTTTGCATTGAAGAGAGACCACATGTTATCTGGGAAGCACTTGAAACAGAAGGCCTCTGGTTTAATAACAAAGCTGACATTGACAAGGTAGTAGTGAACGTATCCTTGTTTCGCCTTCCCACACAGATATTCAACAGGTTTAGGGATAACTCTGTGAAACTTCAGTGAAGAGGGAGGAAATGATATATTCATTGGGATGGGAAAAGCTATCATATTTTTTCTTCTGGATAACTACCAGGGGCATAGCATGGGGAGGCCAGGGGGCCCCTGGCACGAGCCAGGCATACTCATAGAGGGATCCCCGCTCTGCCTACTGCAAGGGGTCTCTGGGCCCCGAAGCCCAGAGCCCCATCTGGCCTTGCCACCATGCCCCTGGCCCCCTCTCTAAATGGCCACCTGCTGAGTAGCAGCCTGAAGGAGCAGAAGGTGAAGTGACTCCACCCGCTGCTGAGCAGCCTTTTTGCACCTGATGAGAACCAGCTGGCTCCAGCTTTCTTAAGCAGACTTTCTAGTCTCAGCCAGTTGCTGGAAACAACATTTGTTGTTCCTGACCAGACCTTGCTGCTTCTTGTGATCTTCGGCTTTCTTCACACCTGGATCATCTGGCTACATGAAATGAGATACTCCTGACCTTACTCCTCCAGGCAAGTACCCCCTGAAACTCAGCCGGTTGGCTGACTTCTCCCCCCCCCCCTGAGCTCTGCCATGGCTGGCAGCACAGGACTATGACACCTGGCCAGTATTGGGGGGATGCAGTCGCCAAGGGCTGCATTAGTCGACCGGGCTCCCCCCTGCATGGGTGGGTGGCACAGTGTGGCCCCGTGAACCCTCCATGCCCCAGGGCCACCTGGTGGCAGCGGCAACAAGGTTTAGGCCAGGCATAGGCAAACTCGGCCCTCCAGATGTTTTGGGACTACAACTCCCATCATGCTTGACCAGTGGTCAAGGATGATGGGAATTGTAGTCTCAAAACATCTGGAGGGCTGAGTTTGCCTATGCCTTGTTTAGGCTGGCCCAGTGGGTTTTGTTTACCTTCCCCGCCCAGCCCCTGATCCCACCTGGCACATGGCCCCATGTGCCAGCAAAGGACACAACACCACTGATGACCACCCAATCACTTCCAGGAGGCTCATTCTGTGGTAATTCATCATGGATGGTATGGAGCCCAATGGCGTCCGGCACACTTCTCTGCGCGACTCTGCTCTTCCCCCAGAGACCTCTGACACCAGTAGCAAGTAAACACAGCGGAACAGAAGCAGGAACGTCGTGTGAGGGCAATAATTCAGGCTGGATGCAGCAGTCTCCTTATCTGTAAAGTCTTTATTCCTTAGCAAAACACAATAGCTATAAATTTCCTGGCGACAGAGCGCACATCTTGCTGCTCTCTCCTCGGAGCAAACACACACACACACTGAGAGACGCAGTAAAACCCTCCCTTCAGTGTTCTAAAACACGCCTCAAAATGTGAGACGTCACTCAGAACTCTTAACCCTGTGAGTTCTGAGCCTCTCTCCACAGATGGTCCAGGCTTTTATTTATACCTCACGCTGCCAATCACCTGACAGAGTTCATGCATTTGAATGGAGCTTTGGTCAAGCGACCACAGTCACTAGAGAGTGAGAAATAAAATGGAAATATCAGATCTTTACTATGGTAGAAGGGTTCACAACTTTGTGAAGAGGACATTTGGCTAAAACCCCTTCTTCATTTGCATGTATTTGCATGTCATGTTTGCCGATGCCTGAGCTTAACAAAGCAGGTTTGCATAGGGCCCTCCAGGCAAATAAGCAGCCAGTCACACCTGAGGGCAATGCCAAAGGGTTATGTTTCTGTTGCCTTGGTAGCCTTTCATTCCACTAGCTTTGCCTGGGATCTTGTTACCCATTATCCATTGTTTGCCCACTATGTCATTAGTTTTGACCACCTAAATTGTTCACTTACTTACATCCTAACTCTGATTTCCCTATGGTGTTGAAGAGGAGAGAAGCAACATTTTTTAAATAAAGGTTTTTCTAGTCAGGACAACAATCTATACCAGCTTTGTAGGGCATATATGGGGAGAGATGTGTTATAAGGAAAAAACCTGCTCCTTTCCCCTTATGGCGTACCCAAGAGCCCATATAGAGTCCTTTTGTAGGTTCTCTATCGGTAGGAGAAAATAACTGAGGCCAACCAGAGAATATTGAGAAGCAAAGCAGCTAGTAAGCCTGATCTTTATTAAAGCTGTTGCAACAGGGTGCTCCCCCACACGCAGGAGAGAGGAGGAGGGTCCAGAACAAAGGTGTGCCTGTCGTTATATAGACATTTTAAATTGCCCACCCTGGAGTCCAAGACCACCCCCAGAAACATCATACATACATCACAGAAGGGGTGTAGCCCAAGGCAACCCTCCAGATACATCACACCTACATCACAGAAAAGGCGGTCTACAACAGAAATCTGAGTGCGTTGTTTATCTCCTGTCTGGCAAGTTACCTGATTGCATTATCTGGGTTTTGGCCACTTTTTTGTTATTATAACTACTTGATTCCTGAATCTAGGTCACAGGCTCACACTCTGTTCATATATTGAATGTGCCCTTAAAACAAGATTTGTGAGGACAGGATTTGTGAGGAAAGAGACAATGGGTTTCCCACTTTGACCTTGCAGAGAAATATTTGAGGTTAATTTGTTCAGGACCTTTTCTATGGGTTTCAGACATGTGGTTTATATATACAGTTATGAATATATATATATATATATATATATATATATATATATGACCTTAAAATTATTATAACAGATGCTTCTACAGCTTTTTAAATGTGGTGGGGCAAGTCGTTGCATATCTTTAAGGAAGGCAGTAATTTAGAGCCTTGTGATTCACCATGTCGGGTGTCTGCAGCCAAGGAAAATACTGGCTTTTGCTGAGGACCAGCAAAGTAATTTTGTGCCATGAGCGGGCAAATTGCAAGAGTCCCCTTTGGCCAGTAGCATGTATGATTGCACTGGAGTACCAAAGGCCAAAATATTGAATACTGTGCATGCCAGAAAATTCTCACAACTCTTACCAAAATAAATGTGTGTGCTTTTTAAAAAAATTAAGGTTTTCTTGGGTAACAAAAGTACATACAGTGTCTCTGCTTTCATTTCATAGTCATTTCTACAGCTCAGTTACATGTGATGCAAGACACTAATGCTATGGAAAGTGCAAGGTTGGGGGAGAAAAGAGGTTGGGAGATAAAGTGGGGGGAGAAGGGGAGATATTAAACTTTCGTTCTTTTACCAAGTATGTGTGTGAGGTTTTTGTGTCAGCATCACATCTCTTTCTATATTCATTGATTAGTTTTTGTTGGCAGTGGGAGAAATTGGAGGGCCCAGGACATGGCTGGTCACATTCAGTTGACTGCAGTGAGTTTTGGTTGCATGTATGAGAGGGAGAGGGTTGTTAGGTCAAGTTAGCTATATTGATTCATATGCTGTTGGGGGGAGGTTGCTGTTGTCTTGTTGGGCTGTGTATCTAATAAAGGGGAGCCACAATGGGGTGAAGGCATCCTCTTTTGATTGTCCCTGTGCTAGTTTCAGTTTGTTGGTTAGTATTTCTAGTAGGGCTATTTCCCATACAGTTTGGTACCAGTGGTCCATGTTCACTCCTGGCAGGTCCCTCCAGCGTCTAGATATGATGCTTCTGGCTACTGAGAGTAGGTGGCTGATGAGTTCTTTGTAATGTCAGTGTGCATTATTGTCTTGGAAATTTTTCAATAGGGCCAGTGGCTTCTAATACCTGTTTTGTTATTTTGCATATTTATTGTAGGACTGGTGCCCAAAAGGGTTGAATTTGGGGACAATCCCACCACATGCGGAGGTATGTACCTGTAGAAGTCAAACCTCTCCAGCATTTAGGTGTAACGACACCAGCTTCCATGTTGTTAGGTCAAAATAAATGTATTGATTGAATAGCTTTCTCCTTACGGCTACCACAGACTGAGATAGTTAAGAAAATAGGACTTTTATACATTGTTGTAGCAAGCTCTTGCTAACACACACACACACACACACACACACACACACACACACACACACCTCTCTTGTGATGTTCTTTTAACTGCAAGGAAACAATTCATTATTTGCAGTCATTAATAAATGAAAAAAATAACAGGGCTGCTATATGTCCTCTTTTTCCAGGACATGCCCTCTTTTTCCTGGGTATAGTCATCATAGCGATCCATAGTTAAAAGTAGAAGTTGGCAAATGTGTCCTCTTTTTTGCTCTTCAAAATATAGCAACCCTAGGTCAAGATTATGCTTTATTAATGCTACATCTGCATTCTGCCTTTCCTTGGAGCATGCCAAACTCACTACAACCCCGTGAGGCAGGTAAGGTCAAGCAATAATTACTTGCTCAGGGTGACCCAATGTGCTGTGACATTTGATTGGGGACTTGAACCAGAATTTTCCACATCCAGTTACCCTGGTCACTGTACCACTATGGCTTTCACTCTCACTCAACTAGGAATTAAGATACTGGAAGTCTGTGCATTCAGTCTTTTTTCTTTTTCTTTGCTGGGTTGCTTCACCCACCTACCTCTCCTTTGCCCTGGTGTGTGGGGCTAGTCACTTGCCTATTAGGACAGCATAGACTACCCCCCCCCCCGCTTTTGACCCAAATTGGCTACAACGATTGGGGTTTCAGTCTGTTCATTTTTGGTCAACTTAACAGCGTGCACAGGATTTGGGTTTATTGATTTTCTGTTGGTTTTTTGTGTTTATCCCAATTGTCAGCTGGTAAGGTCAGTGAGAGTAAAGGGGTAAGAAATTAAGTTGGAGACTTTGGTGAGCACCCTAGGGCATTATTTGGAGAGTGAATGGGCTTCCGCCTAGCAGAGGCGTAGCAAGCCCAGGTGGTACCCGGTGCAGAATTTTTTTTGTCACCCCCTCTCCCCACATCAACAGCTCAGGGTAGGCTTGGGAGTTGTAGGCGGACGCCGAATGTCTGCCCCCCTTCCTATGCCTTTAAGCCCCCACCCCCGCAACTCCCAAGTACCCCGAGCCATCGGGGGAAGGGGGAGCTATGCTGCTTTGCCAGGGCAGTGGCAAAGCTGTGCAGCTAGTCCTCTCGGGAGCCACGGTTCTCGTATGTCCCCCTCCTTCTCTCCCTGGCTTGCTGTAAAGCGGCAAAGCAGGAGCCGCTTACGGCGAGCCGGGGAAGAGGAATCCCACCGCCCATATGGCGCTCCAGTGGCGCCAGCGGCAAACCGCTATGTACAGCACATGTACAGCGTCGCTCAAAGACCTACATTGGCTCCCAGTGCATTTCCAAACACAATTCAAAGTGTTGGTGTTGACCTTTAATACCCTAAACGGCCTCGGCCAAGTATACCTGAAGGAGTGTCTCCACCCCCATCGTTCTGCCCAGATGCTGAGGTCCAGTGCCAAGGGCCTCCTGGTGGTTCCTTCATTGCAAGAAACAAAGCTACAGGGAACCAGGCAGAGGGCCTTCTCAGTAGTGGCACACTCCCTGTGGAACGCCCTCCCATCAGATGTCAAAGAAATAAACAACTACCTATTTAGCAGACATCTGAAGGCAGCCCTGTTCAGGGAAGTTTTTAATGTGTGACATTTTAATGTATTTTTAATCTTTGTTGGAAGCCAACCAGAGTGGCTGGGGAAACCCTGCCAGATGGGCGGGGTACAAATAATAAATTACTATTACATAGCGGTTTGCCGCCATTGCCGCCCGAGAGCTGTACAGACTGTGGCAGGATCCTCTGCTCACAGCTGCAGCTGCGAACGGAGGATCCTCCACATGCAGCTGCGGCGGTGCGATGGCTGATCACACCGCCACACCTGGGCCAGGGCAGCAGGGCAAGCACCCCGCAGGATGCCTTCTTGTTACCCTCCCAGACATGGAACCCCCCACCCGCCCCCACCTTGCAATGCCACAGCCTCCTAGACCAATTTCTCAAGGCTAATCAGTTTAAGGGGAGCTGAAATTGGACTCTTCTTTGTCCTGCTTGCTTAGTCTTCTCAGGGCTAATTGCAAGATGTGTGACCGATATGTCTCCTTCAAAGCATCTTGGATGTTTGGGCCAACAGGTGACTTGAGCAGAAGTAGTAGCTGCTGTGTTTGGTGTCACCAGATATGCAAATGAGGAGGGTGGCCTTATCTTACCACCTCTTGTCGCAGTAGAGATTAGCCACTTGAACTTGATAGTTGTTAAATGGGATTAAACATAAATAAACCAGCAGCACATCCTAAAGAGTAAGCAATATTGCTTGAGCCTTGTCTACAGTGGTACCTCGGGTTAAGTACTTAATTCATTCTGGAGGTCCGTTCTTAACCTGAAACTGTTCTTAACCTGAAGCACCACTTTAGCTAATGGGGCCTCCTACTGCCACTGTGCCGCCGGAGCACGATTTCTGTTCTCATCCTGAAGCAAAGTTCTTAACCTGAAGCACTATTTCTGGGTTAGCAGAGTCTGTAACCTGAAGTGTATGTAACCCGAGGTACCACTGTATTTGGTTCTTGGCTCATGCAAATGCTAGCGTAAACCTCAAGGTCAACAAGTTCAAAACAGCCTAGCACTAGAAATGACTACAAATTTGACTAATTGACAAGGCATCTGTGACACAAAGGTAGAGAGAACTGTGTTTGAGGGCTGCCAAAGGTTTAGTAAAATCTAGTCACTGCACATTTTACATTCAAAATGGATGTGGGAGATAGAAATGGCAAAGGAGATACGGGCTCCCAGTGGATATGGTTAGCTAGGATTGCACATAACTAAGGGCTTCAGTCTTTTGAGATATTCTACTACTTTGAGTTCATCTGGTTTTCAAACCCTTTTTTAAGGAAAAAAAATCTGCTAAAGTCTTTCAAATTGATCTCTTAAACCTTGAGGACAACTGAAGAGCTTTTCAATCATTCTATGTATGCTTTTGTGTGTTTTCTTACTTGGAGTCCTTAAAAAGATTATCCAGAAAAATAAGAATAAATTCTGCAAGAGATGGGGAGGGGAGTGCAATTTTAATTGCATGCACAAGATACTTTGATAATAAAATCAATTTGTCAGATCAATTTTTCTTAAACAAGTTCATCATACTCTAGAGCCATGGGCTAATCAATAGGGACTGTTTTTCACCTGCTTTGCAGCCAGCCCTCTCCGGCAATTGCTAGAATTTCATATCGACAGGCAATAGGATGCTTTGAAGGCTGAATTGATCTGTTAGCCTGTAGTGCCAGAAGGCAACACCGCAACAATAAAGATATATCCCCAGTGGACCTCGGGTTGGAAATCAAACAGGAGGTAAGCTGCTACATTATGCATTTGACCCTGGAGGTAATTCACGAGGGCACACATTTCTGCTTTTATTTGAAGCCAGGAAGGAAGAATGAGTATTACTGGAAGATCTATTGTAGGAAGGTAGATTGGGATCTGTCGGTAGATCTCTGGGTGATTTGTAAAAGGGCAGCAAGGATTTATCAACTCCTAATATTTCAACAATTGCCATGATAAAAATAATTTCCCTCCCTCCAGAACAATTAGGCTGTTGAAACAAAAGAAAGCTTGGAGGAAATCCAGGAGTGGAATTTTATGTAAATGAGCTATGAGCTCAATTGTGTGTTCAGCCCCTAAATAAATTAACACATGATTCAAATTTTAGTTTTGGTTTTTGGCAGAATTTAGGCCACAACTTTATTGATTACAGAAAGTGAGTGGTTGCATAGGCTCTGGTTCGACTAGCTCCCTGAACTCTTGCAGGTAGTGCTGACCCAGAGCTCTATCATAGGTCAGCCAAGGGTGAACACCTGGGAAGGCGAAAAGCTGGGAACAGACTCTGTTCACCAACCAGATGCCCGCCTGTACTCAGGTATGGGTACAACCCCCTATCAGGGGTTGACCAAACCAGTTGAGTCCCTGGGTTCCTTTAACTGAATACCCTTCACATAGGGATGGCAAGACTGTTCCCCCATCCCTATCACCTGAACCAGTGCCTATCTGCAACCTTACAAGTTGTGATGATTTGCTATGTGGCAGGCAAAACCCAAATGGCAACAGCCAATCAGCCAAGTGGGGAAATTCCTACTGTGCCCCTGTTCCAACGACAGACGACACATGACGGCATAGCAAGGTCAAGCGCAAAGCCCTAAAAGTAGGGAGAGGTGGGCGGGTGTTCCAAATGCACAAGCTGAAAAAGGAAGCTCTGGGTCATGTGCATGGGTATAAATAGGTCCCTCGATCCGTTTGGACTGTGCCCCATTAGTCAGATTGAACCCAACATCGAGGGACCTACCAATCGGGTGTTGTGGCAAACCAATCCAACCCACCCACAACACAGGAGGTCAGTCTCCAGGTCTCACCGCAACACATGCCCTCTTTTAGGGAGGACATGATTTCTGCAACTGGAAAAAATGAATTCCTGGTTTGGCTCTGTGCTCAGGGACACCCTGTTTTTTCATTATAAGTGCATATCCACCACTACCCCAGCTGTCATTTTATACCTGGATCAGATTGATGGATCTCATCATCATCATCATCATCATCATCATCATCAACAAAGCATATCTCCAGAACCTGCCCATCCCAGATATTTTCCCTGTTTTAAAACTTTTTAGCAGAGATGGAACTGTCAAGTTTGAAAACACACAAACAAATAAAATAATTGGTGTTCCATTCTTAACTTTTGATTAAAGATTTTCAGTTGAAACTGCAACATATGGGAACTTACAAGAGAGAGAAGTGCAAAATAATAAATTATAGAGGCAAAATTGCCCTGTGAGCATTCATGGTTAGCTGCAGTCTGCATTTTATCCAATCCATTATTTCATTGTATTTATTTCCCAGGGTTCTCAGACTATCTTGCAGCAGAGTTAAAAGCAAGCTTAAAACAAAACAAAGCAATAAAAGGAGCTTTTAAAAGAACATATGGCAGAGAATCATAAACTTCATAAAGCTAGCCACAAACCAAGGCTTAGATATGGGGCCATCAAGCAAGAACCCTTAATAACAATAATTACAATTTATATATTGCTCTTTATCAGAAGATCCCAGGCAGTGTACAACAGTAAAATACATCACAGAACATCTATGATAAAAATATAATAAAAAACATAATGACAGGTAGCCTAATAGTAAAATAATAACAGACCACTCCCCCACTGCCAGTTAAGGGTAAAATCATTCACAGTGATGCTATCAGCTCTGTTAAAATCAATAGCTACTTTGCTATTGAATTCAGCATCTGATTGGTGGTGGGGAATGCATGACCTATGCTGTGTTTCTAATTATTTCTAATGTGCCCTTCAGAATCAGTAGCATACTCCTACATTAACTTCAGAAGTGAAGTGTTTCATTTCATGGTGACATTATTGTGGTTCCTCTGAGCTGTGTCCCCAGGCTAGGATAACCAGATGCTAAGGAGAACTAGGCTGTTGTATATTTCATAGTTGCATAGAATTATTCCACCCATTATAATCACATTTGTATTCCTTCCTCCGATGAGCTTGGGGGTTGTCCTAGTTTATCCTCACAACTTGATGAGTTAGGTTAGGCTATATTTATAAAACCAAGTTCACACAGTAAAGTTGATAGATGGCTAAACCCAGGTCTCTTACATCCAGATCAAATATTCTAGCCTCTATACCACCACCTCTCACAAGTAATCTACAGAACTATTAAATACATATACAGTGGTACCTCGAGTTACAGATGCTTCAGGTTACAGACTCCGCTAACCCAGAAATAGTACCTCGGGTTAAGAACTTTACCTCAGGATGAGAACAGAAATCACATGGCAGCAGTGGGAGGCCCCATTAGCTAAAGGTTAAGAACAGTTTCAGGTTAAGAACGGACCTCCAGAACGAATTACGGTAAGTTCTTACCCTGAGGTAGCACTGTAATCCCTAGGTTCCTTTGACTTAAGTCACCTTAGTGCAGGCTGAGAAGAAGTAATGTCACCAAACTTCAGAAATTGGGAGGGTGCACACATATCAATTCTCACAGTCTGGAGCTCAGTCCAAATCTTCTGATGTTTATGGTTCACCCATAGCAGCCAGCCTTTCCTAACATGGTTTCCCCCCTCAAGCAAATCTAACTTTCCAAAGCTGGAGAGAGGGACACCATTTGGGAAGCTTAGATATTTATAAGCATGCTGAGGTGTATTGCTTTCTGTTCAGGTCCATGGGAAATTGTTTCCAGTTTCTTTCAACCCAATTCATTGATTTAAGAGTCAGAGAGAACTAAAACTCCAAAAGCACCTTGGCAGGAAAAATTGTTTCTGAGGTTATTTATGAGCACCTAGTTTCCAAGCCTATGGGCTTCTTCTGATTCCAGTGAATCTGTTCTTTGCAAACATAATTTTCTTGGGATGGGAGACTGGGAGGAAGGGCTGAGGATGAACTGCCCTGGGCTTAGTTTTTTCCAACCTTACTCAGCAAATGTTCTGGAAGGTCCAATATTCAGAGAATTCCCTGGGGGAAACTAAACTTATTGTGGGGTGAACTGCGGGAAAGCTCTGTCTTCACAAGTGAGAAGTCAGCTAGTGGCTTTTTTGACAATACAGTGGACAGAAATATTTTTAGTTTTGTTCCAAACAGTCTTTTTAAAGCTGCCCATGGCAACTATCTTTTCAGCCCCTAGTGTTGCAGTTCACTGGGCTTTTAGAATCCTCTTTCCTGGGGTTCTAAAATGCATGGAGAGTCTCCATGCATACAAGACGTTCCCCATCTCAGACATGTTGGCAGGCACTGGGGATGATGGCAGGGGTGTGAAGCTGCCACACTTGGCCACATTGCTCCCTCCCCCAGCTCATGTTTTCCGAAAACTTAATGGTAACATCTGAAAGGGGCTACTGTGCTTTTATTCTTTTTTTTTTTTTAAATATTTTTATTCAGAAATTTTTCCATATAAACATAACATACATAAACATACAAAAACAAAAACAAAACAAAAAACATGTACCATTTCATATCCTAATTTTTTATACCTTCCTTCCCCGACTTCCTCATGCCTCCCTTTTCTGTATTCCAAATTCTTGTCAATTACTCAGCAAATCTTCCCTTATTTTAATTTAACTTTAAGCTAACCTCCCTTATTCTCCTTGTCTTGACCATTGCTAATAGTAACCATTTACTTTCAATCCATCATCATTCTAGCTTTCATTAACTTTGTGGTATTTCTTTAAATAGTCCTTAAATTTTTTCCATTCTTCTTGCGCTGTTTCTCTTCCCTGGTTTCGGATTCTGCTCGTCATTTCTGCCAAACCCATGTAGTCTATCACCTTCATCTGCCATTCTTCCAGTGTGGGTAGATCTTGCGTCTTCCAGTACTTTGCGATGAGTATTCTAGCTGCTGTTGTAGCATACATAAAGAAAGTTGTATCTGTCTTTGACACCCCTTGGCCGACAATACCCAAGAGAAAGGCCTCTGGTTTCTTGGTGAAAGTATATTTAAATACCTTTTTAAGTTCATTATAGATCATTTCCCAGAATGCCTTAATCTTCGGGCACGTCCACCAAAGGTGAACGAATGTACCTTCCTTTTCTTTACATTTCCAACATTTATTGTCAGGCAAATGGTAAATCTTTGCAAGCTTGACTGGGGTTATGTACCACCTATAAATCATTTTCATAATATTTTCTCTTAAGGCATTACATGCCGTAAATTTCATCCCGGTGGTCCACAACTTTTCCCAGTCAGCAAACATAATGTTATGACCAATGTCCTGAGCCCATTTAATCATACTTGACTTAACCGTTTCATCCTGTGTATTCCATTTCAGCAGCAAATTATACATTTTTGACAAATTTCTAGTACTGGGTTCTAACAGTTCTGTCTCCAATTTTGATTTTTCCACCTGGAAGCCAATTTTACTGTCCTACTGTGCTTTTATTCTTCTTCAAAAAGCTACATACATTTTTGCCAGTGAGTAACAATGTGCATGCAGGGAAACCTAATCAAAAGGAGCAGGTCTTCTGTAACTGAGGGTAGGACAGAGGATTTGAATTTCAGCAGGTGCAGCTAGATATGCAAGGGTAAGAAAAGCAGTCGCTGATGAAATTCACCAATAATAATAATAAATAATAAATAAAATTATTATTTATACCCCGCCCATCTGACTGAGTTTCCCCAGCCACTCTGGGCGGCTTCCAACAAAATATTAAAAACACAACAAAACATCAGACATTAAAAACTTCCCTAAACAGGGCTGCTTTCAGATGTCTTCTAAACCCACATTATGCAAGGCGGAGGAGTTCATTCTTCCCTTGTATCTAGTATCCTATTTACATGGGGATATTAGTGCTTTACAACCCAATTCCACGCATGTCACTTGGTAGGAACTCCCGTTGGTTTCAGTAGATACTTCCTTGTAAAAATTACTGCTCGTTCTCATAACGAGTGAGTGACATTATTGCTACAATTTCATGAATGGAGAACAAAGACAGAATACCTAACAAGTCCTTGGCTGGCTTATCATTTGAACTCAGAACTGCCACACCCAAACCCTATAGTCCCTAGATCACAAAGTAGAAACTACTGTTGTGTGCTTTGGGGATGCTTTTGATTTCCAAAGGGAAATGTTCAGGTAGATAAAGACTGCACTGTGTCCTATAACACAGTCAAGAGACTCAGCCATGGTTCCCAGAGGTTTATTTCTAAACTTGGCTTACCAGGACTCTTATTTCCTAACCATCACTAGGAGGCTTGTAGCACTTTTGACCTTAACTTTTATTTTGCTATAGTTGTCAAATGCTATACTTGTCAAATGCAATTCAATATTTACAAACTTCAACATATCCAGACGAACATTGTCACCCCCTGACTCTTCCTTACCTGAATGCTCATTGTTCAAAAATAATGTGAAATGTTTTGAAATGCATAGAGAGATAAATATATTTAAAAATACGTATTTCAATACATTTTTGCGGAATTTTTTTTAAACCCATAGATTCATGTGGAAATAGGATGCAATGGACTTTAACAGATGCAAAAGTGATGTGGACCAGAGATATACTGATCCAAACATCCCTAATACAAGGCAGCAATTACAGGCTCCACCTACTCTTTACAAAGCATGATTCATCTGGAAGTTTTGCTCCTTTGAAAATGTGTAATAGATATCACCAAAATTGATGCAAGCCCTGACTAAATCCCACAACTTCCACATTCCCCGAAGAGTGCTTAACTACAAAGTCTTAGCTCCATCACAAATGTCTTTATAATATTGTTTTCTAAGTCACAGGTGCTAATTAAGCACAGCTGGGCCGACATCAGCACAGCTCAACTGTGACAAATAAGCCAGCAAGAAATAATCAATTATCATTCATCACTAAATCCATTTACTGATTTCTTTCTTTCTCTTTTTTAGAAGTACTAAATGGCTTTGCTCATGTGGTCTGGTGTGACTCATTCCCAAATTCTTGACAGTAAAAGTGAATTACGCTGCAGAATTTGGACTGCAATCCTACATGCTGTTGGACTGGGTAAATCACCTGGTATTGAATAGAATGTAAGAAGCCGTTTTATTGCATGCAGGACTGCAGTCTTTATGTAAAACAGAGCAGTGCAAAGAGTACATAATGTTTACAGATTAAGAATTACATATATAGAAAGAAATAGGATGTTGAGCATTGAGTGGTCAAAAGCTATGTAGGGGAACATAGGAAGCTTCTTATACCAGATTAGACCCTTAGTGCATCTATCTCGTGATTGTTTGTTCAGATGGGAATCTTCTCCTGTCTGAATTGAACCTGGATATAGCACAGATGCTCTGCCACTGAGCTTCACAGAAGGGCCATTTTGTCCCACATGTTCTGTTTCTGAATGAGAAACAACAGGATTATTTCTCTTCAAAGTTCCCATATGAAACATATTCCTCTGAAGTAAATCCTATTGATTTTGCTGAGGCTAACTTTCAAATAAACATGCTTAGAATTGCAGCCTTCCTTTAAAGTCCAATTAATGATTCAGTTATAATTTGCATGTCAAAAAATTATTTCTTTCAAGTAACCATTGGAGTCCAGCTACGTGGGGCAAGCTATTTGTCTAGGGGGCATGTTTCTCCCAGCTTTCCTCCTCTAGCCTGTATTACCTAATTTGTAGGCTTTTCAGATAATATAGAAAATCAGCAGGATAAGAACTTGCATTGGACTGATTTCTATATTATGCAACCTTCATAGCTAACCACAGAATGAAACAGTAACTTACTTTTGGAAAGGGGTGGTTTCAAAATAATGTATTTTAGTCACTATTTATGCTTCTATTTTTTTGCTAAGAATGGTCATTTTATTCTGAAAGATGAACAATTCTCTGTAACCCCATAGCCTACATCAACCAGCATGATGTAGACCAATAAAATGGGGCATCTTAGAAATTTCTCTCTCCAATTCTCTTGGCTTGATTTTTTTAATGATTTGTCATTTGGCTCTGTAGATTAAAATTCACTTTTAGAAATGTGTAAATAAGGTTCTACGTAAGGTTGGGCATTGTCATTATTTGAAACAGAGAGGGGAGACAGAGGGGCAGAGTTTCTGCAGTAAGCTTTGTGCTGTGCTGTGCTTGCAATGGCTGTGAGGTCTGGGGGTGGGGGAATGAGAAGAAAACTCTATGGTTTATACCACACTGAGCATCTGCAAAGCCAGAAATTAAAAAGGCTCTGACTTCCAATCATTCCTATCTAATATTGCTGACTCTGCAGTCTCCCTTTATAAAGGAAGGCTGGGCCTTCAGTCATCAATCAGTCTAAGATAAACAGAAAAGGGACCAGAAAGAGCAGGTTTGGCGGATGGCACTGGAAAGACCTCATGACAAACAATATAAGGAGGGAAACTAGACAATGCTTTTATGGTATAAACAGCACAGCACATGCTGTTGTTCCCACTGCTTTCTCCTAGTGCCGGGGGGGGGAGGTGGAACAGTTCTGGGGGCCAAATGCAGCCCTACAGACCTCCTATCTGGCCCAAGACACTCCCCACTGTACCCCTCCTTCTCAGCCACACCACTCACCATGCCTTGAGTGTTTTTGTCTAGCTAGAATGTGTCCTTGAAGTCTTGTAATGTCATGAGCCCCACAATCCTTACTAGCAGCTGGCCCACCCTTCTCCTTGTCCCATGCCTAGAAAGAACAGGTCCAAGCAGTTTTCTGAGTGGCTTTCCCCTTGCCCTGCTGCTTTCCCAGGGAAAACATGCTATTTATCTGCAGAAAACCTGAATTGCTGTGTGCACCAAGTGAGCACTAAAGAGCATTTCCTCCCGCGGGTGGGGGGAGCAGTGGGACAAGAAGAAGTGTGGATAAGCCCTGTTTGGGGTGGGAGTTTCTGTCCTATGAGGAAGAAGAGGAGAGTGTAGAGGAGGAGGCTTGCAGAAGAAGAGTTTGGATTTGATATCCCGCTTTATCACTACCCGAAGGAGTCTCAAAGCGGCTAACATTCTCCTTTCCCTTCCTCCCCCACAACAAACACTCTGTGAGGTGAGTGAGGCTGAGAGACTTCAGAGAAGTGTGACTGGCCCAAGGTCACCCAGCAGCTGCATGTGGAAGAGCAGGGAAGCGAACCTGGTTCACCAGATTACGAGTCCATCGCTCTTAACCACTACACCACACTGGCTCTGGGAGCCCCAAGAGGAGGATAGTATCCGTGGTCCTTTGTCTCCAGAGGTCTAGGAAGTTGTCCTGCCGATTCCTTCTCCCAACTGACTCAGAGTGAAGCACTTCCCTAGCAACGGGGAAGGGTGTCAAATAGCCAGGAGGGGAGGGTGGACAGCTGAAGTAGGAGAGGGCAGAGGGGCCAACTTCACTAAGAACTCGGTGCTGTCTGTTGTTGGCAGCAGGCATCAGCCCATCAGAGACGTGTGTACCTCCTGTCGATGTTAGGATATTTCCGTTCCACCTTAAAAGGGAGCAGGATGTTTGTGTAACAGCCTGCGCATTTCCTGTCTCACAGGATGTTTCTGTTGTCTGTTCCTTTCGTTTTCTGCTGTTTTGCCTGAGCAGTCGGAGCAGACGGTCATGTCTTCTCATGTTCTGACCTACGCTGAATAAACTGTAAATATGCTGTCCTGCTGTGTCCTGCTGTGCAACTTTTGTTGTGTGAACTCTGCTGTTAGAGTGTGCACTAAGCCTGAGGCTTCGTGTCGCTAAATTGCTGGTACTGCGTGACTACGGGAGGTCGATGGATCGTCCGGCACCGAGCTTGGGGGCTCAGATGGACTTTATCTCCCTGGCAGTATCCCAACAGTCTCATCTAGAAGGAGTTTCATAAGTGAGCACACTGTGTCTCACCTTTAAAGGCTGGTGGGAGGTGAGTGACGGCTGCCATCCTGTCTTGCACCTCTGATGTCATTCTTGAACTCTTAGTTGTGCCTCTGGCAATCTGTACCTACAGTTTGACCCGAATCCTTGTAAACCCGGAACAAAGCTTTCTTCCTTACACAAATATAGGGGACCCTGTCATTGCATTTGAGGCTGTAGCCAGGACACCCACCCCTGTCTTTGTGTGAACTTCTCAGTGCTTTAGGTTTTGTTTTGTTTTTTAAATGGTACTACAGCCTGTTCTGCAATGAACCTGGCAATTCTAAGAATCAGAAACCCATCAGGGGCTCAGCTACACAGCTGCAAATAAAATGTTTTAAGTGTTTATACAATGTGGCACTAGATGGCGATAGTGAGCCTTATGGAAAATTCAATGTATTTTTAAAAACACTTTCAAAAAGCATTTTCAGAGCGGTTTTCATATATGTGTAGATTCCACCCTGGATTCCATATGAGGCAAATATGAGAAACCCTGTGGCCACCTCTATATATTTCTGTACTACAGCTCTCATATTTCCTGACTTTTGGTCATGCCAACTGAGGGCCCATGGGAGTCCAGAAAGTTTCTACAGACTGTTTGTGTGCTTCATCTTGCCATTTCTTTTTCGTGGCCTTGCTCATGTTCCTTTAGCAGCAGCCTGCCATGCAGATAATGAGGTAAAACTCTTCCCATCATCTTATCTCCCATGCCATGAAAAGTTTACCTGGTTATTTTCTGTGTGTCATGTTGCTGTTAAAGTCAGGGGAGCAATTTTTTTAAAAAAACTACCAACCCTAAGTCCACATCACAAACATTTTTGTGGGCCGCTGATGTTGAGCTTTCAATGGGAGGAGATTCCTCCTGATTACTATGGGTTCTAATTTCCCATTGATGTAAAGTGTCAACATTTGAAACTTATTGCTCACTAAATGAAATAGTGAGGATTTTCTCTTCCCAAATCTCCCACAAAAAAGTTCAAAGAAATGTGGTGAGATTAAACTAAGAAAGCATTCATCAGTCTGTGAGAGAGGAAATAGCCCAGAGGTCTCCCCAGTAAGTGAAATGCGCAGTGGGTCCTTGTGGACTCAGCTCAGCCTTAAGACATTAAATATTGATCTGGGGATCATGACTGAGCCCCTGGCCATGAGGCCATCACCTTAGCTGTGTGTCTGTTTTCCCATTGTCCATCTTGACTAATTAGAATCTAAACTTCATAAAAGACTGGAAACAGAGTTCTGGGGAAATGCCTGGCAGTTATTTGGCTTTATGCGGAGAGCGGCTGCATTGAAGTGCTGTGTTTTGGCCCATTAAGCATCCACACTCACATGTTTTTCATTTTCAAGGCTCCCAATAAACTGGGCAAGAACAATATCCCATTCCTTTGGGAAATAAATAGGACATTGTAAAACAGTTGGGCTACAATTAACCCTTCTGGAATTAACAGACGGTCTCCGGGCTCAACTCTTTCAGAGTATGTAGAAAGGAGGAAGGAAGGAAGGATGGAGAGTGGAGTGTTTGTGCAGGAGGAATTGCAAACTCAAGAAGGCCACTTTTCACATGCAAAGCAAGGTGGTTCCTATTGCTATCTATGTACAACATCTAGAGATTGGGAGAAACTGCATTAAGTTCACATTTAAAGGCAAACATACCAAATTTGCACTTTCCGAAACAAGATGTGAACCTAAACATAGCAAGCCTTCAAAACTCTACAAATGTTGCAATGCAGTTCTCCAGGCAAGTGAGGTGTATAAAAGTGCATATACTAATGTAAGGTGTTCGTTTACATGCCTTCATTAGTGAAAAGAATACAAAGAATGCATTATATGTGCATATTAGGAAAAATGCATATAAAAAGGGGGATATTAGGATAATTTTGTACTAAAATGCTGAGTTTTCATGAAGAAAATTTATTGTAAAAATTGCAAACTGATGTGGAAATGTGAAGAACTGAATTAAAGATTGGAGAAATGAGAAATGGAGGGAAACTGAAGTTGACATATTCGCCCCACCGAACAACAGCTAAATACATAGTTTGGGTCATTTGCATGATGTTAGTGCAACAACCATAACAAAAGGTTTGTGGTTGCATGGTAAGAATTGGTTGGTTCATATAACAAGTGATGCAGTAAAAGCTACCGCTATATGAAAAATATGGAAAATTCTACTGAAAATTATGGACGGGCATTAATGCAACTATTCTTTGTTGTATGGGAATAAAGGTAAAGGGACCCCTGACCATTAGGTCCAGTAGTGGCCACCTCTGGGCTTGCAGCACTCATCTCGCTTTACTGGCCAAGGGAGCCGGTGTACAGCTTCCGGGTCATGTGGCCAGCATGATTAAGCCGCTTCTGGCGAACCAGAGCAGCACACGGAAACACCGTTTACCTTCCTGCCGAAGCGGTACCTATTTATCTACTTGCACTTTGACGTGCTTTCGAACTGCTAGGTGGGCAGGAGCTGGGACCAAGCAACGGGAGCTCACTCTGTCGCAGGGATTCGAACCACCGACCTTCTGATCAGCAAGCCCTAGGCTCTGTGGTTTAACCCACAGCGCCACTCACGTCCCTGTATGGGAGTAGATTAGGACAAATGCATCATAGCAGAAGGGGTTGTGCATAACAAAATGTGCCCTTTGGAGAGGAACAGGGTAGGAGGAGTTGATGTACACATGTTGGGGGTCTCAAAAGACCCTTCTAGGCTCCTAAGCCACAAATCTGTAAGGCCAAGTCTGACATCTGGCACCCTTTCCCTAGAAATACATAGGATTGGTTCACACATTCCCTATTTGTCACTTCATATCTGCAGAGTTAACTGATGCAGAGAGGTGGGGGTTTTTTTACCGCATCTCAAAAAAGGTAATTTTTTGTTGTTGTAAAATGGAGTCTCTTCACACATTCTGCTGTGTGCCATCAACCATTGAGACATTTACCCATGCATGTGTAAAACACTCATCCGTGTAACAAGCCTGCCTTTTGGTTTTGCAATAACATACTTGGGAGAAGAGAGTTAAGAAGGTGTAGCCTCTCCCATCTCTGAATCACATCTAATGAAGAGATAGCATTCTCTCCTTCCTTGCCCCCAACACACTGATCAAGAGCTGAATGAATTCGAGCCACTTCTGGACCCTTTAGGAGAATATATATATATATATATATATATATATATATATATGCGCCTGAGGCATTCAGAAACTTTGCCTGTTGAATGAATTATAGAACAGGAAGCAGATGGGCTGTGTATATGAAACAACCACTATCTGGCATGATGTGCTGCGCAATTTGGCTGCAAAGATTAAATTGAGCTATTGAATGTTTAATACACTATGCATAACAAATACAGCCACAGCCACAAAACAGCATAAATTACAGAATTGGTATGCACACCGACTTTCCTTGGAATCAATACACTGCCACAGCTCATAAGAGTCTGTTGTTTAATACACATAAAGAAGAGAAGAATTCTTCTATTAAAATGAGTTATCTGGGCTATTTACCAAAGGCAGTGATTTAGCAGTGGCAAAGTCTATGTAGTGCTGTTGAATGCAGATGATAATACTTCTTGTCCTTGTCGGCCTATTTCATTGCTCCTATCAGTTGCTGCTGCTGCAAGGTCCCTTGGGTACATTAGCAGTCAGCCCAGGAAGTGTGTTTAAGTAATGGACATAATGTTCACATTTGCTAGACCAGCCTTCTCCCTAATCATGAATTATTCTTCCCCAAGGCTCAATTGGAACATTACTTTAGAAGCAGAAGATTTAATCCTTTTCAGCTGATTGGAGGGAATGATTACAGTATTATTTTCGTGTACCGGCTGTCTACAGTGAAGGTGCCTTTTTCTGTCCCCATCTTTAATAGGCAGCAATCTTTATTTCCCTGGAGGGAAATGGCAATGAATTCAAAATGGAATAAATCTTCAGGAATGCAAGGTTCTGGGGCCATAGATCACTGCTGGTTAGTTAATTAGTTTAGCCCTCGCTTGTTTCATCTCCAAGACAGAACACCTTGTGGCAAGCAAGGAGGGTGTGAAGAAGGCGAGAGAGAAAATAAATGATCATCTTTTGAAATAAATGTAGGTTGGGTTTTATTTTTCCCCCTTTTCTTTTCTTTTAATATGTTCTGGAAATTTGGTTTTTATTTGATACAATCAATAAAATAACCAGCACATGTCTGACTTGAACCACTCTGGCTTTTAAGAATTATTCGATTTACTGAAAGGGATTACATCTCTATCCAGTGGAAACAGTTAAGAGATAGAAGCAGAATACTGGAGGTTTATAGACTAGCATGAATGTGATTGGAGTTGACAGATGGAGACATATTTACACTGTGAGTCCTGCATCCTCAGAGATGAGGAGGGAAAAGCAAATATATTCTTCATAGGCAGACTATAAAAGACACCTTTGAACACCTGAGCAGAGAAATGCAGTTTGAGCTTTTAATTATTGAGATGGTTCAGATCAGAGAGAAACAACCATACAACTGACAGCAACGTCAAAAGACCCCTGATATTCATAAACTGAGCTAAAAAGTGTAATACACATTTTCCCTGATTTTTCATATTGATGCAGGGACAAGGCTGTAACTTTGTATAAAGGAAAGGAAGGGGGCGGGATGCTGATGCAATTGAATTAGAGGGTAATCTGTCTCCCCTGTGTATAGATGCAATTTTCAAATTCCCCTGGAATTTTGTTTTCTAGGGTGTTTTCTTTTTGAAGTCATAAATATCAAAAAATACCCTAAAGAGATTAACTAAATTGCAAAGGCCTTGAAAAATTGAAGCTTTGCTTCTGATTTAAACTAGACTCCCAGCCCCAATCACAAGCTGGCTGGCTGAGATTTATTTAAAATCAAAACCAGGTCATGTTGCCTTGGCCCTGATTATAAATATATTACATTTAAGAGATGAACACAGTGCTTGTGAAGAGTTGGAAAATCAGGAGTGCCTGAGGCTGGCATTTTTTTCAGTCTTTCTATAGCACTGGGTAAGAGATTAAAACAACTACCACCACCTTTTCAAATGAGTTTCACAAGTAGAGTGGGCTATAGAATAATGGCCATTTATTTTGTTGCCAACATGACACATGAGAGGTGGAGATGGGAGACAGACCAAGCAGGTGTTTTGGAGAGCACTGGGTCCAAATTATTTTATTTGTTTTGTTCCCATTTCCATAATTATGGCACAAGCTTAAACCCACTAACTGCAGTTCAGTTCGGATTTTAATGCAAACCTACCCAATTTCCAAAACAATATGCAAACCACAGCTATTCTTCAAAATTTGCACTTCTCTGAATTCTGTGATGCAAATATAATACACAAATAATGTGTATTTTAGGGGCTCGTGTGTATCAAAATGCATATATTAGTGAAACTAGCCTATAAAATGCATGTGTTAGAATATTATATTTGCTTTTCCCTCCTCATCTCTGAGGATGAAGGACTCACAGTGTAAATATGTCTCCATCTGTCAACTTCAAAAATGTGTATAAGCAAAATTGCATTCATAGTTAAGTATATATTATGATAAATTTGCACTAAAATGCTAATGAATTTTCAGAAGGACCTTTAAGAAACTGATGCAGAACAAGACTGGGAAAAGGAGAAACTGAAAGAAACGGAAATGGACAGAAACATCAATTCCCTACTTTAATAGAATTTACTTCACCTGGCTGTGTTTGAAGGCTAACCTATTTCACAAAAGATACTCTACAGCTAGAGGGAGTACACAAACACATGTAACTGAGCTCATCTGAAGGACAGCACTTCTTCCTTGGGGAAAAAGATATTCTTTTTAGTATTAAGAAAGAAAGAAAACAAACTTAAGGAAGTGTGTTATAGAGGCTTACGGGGGAGGGAAGAGAGTGAATAGAGAGAAATTGTTTTGTCTTCCACAGAACTCTGGGACATCAAAAAATGGTTCAGGAGAAATAAATGGAGCTACTAATTCAGCCACACATCATTAACTGTGTGGCCAAAGGCTTCTAATATGGATTGGCCAAATATACAGTGGTACCTCGGGTTAAGTACTTAAATCCTTCCAGAGGTCCGTTCTTAACCTGAAACTGTTCTTAACCTGAAGCACCACTTTAGCTAATGGGGCCTCCTGCTGCTGCCGCGCCACCAGAGCACAATTTCTGTTCTCATCCTGAAGCAAAGTTCTTAACCTGAAGCACTATTTCTGGGTTAGTGAAGTCTTCAACCTAAAGCATATGTAACCCAAGGTACCACTGTATCCATAGCTGTATCAGTGGCTTTTTGCCACAACAGTTAAAAATGAGCCGGGCAAGTTTCCTTGATGGCAAGGGGCAGGAGGCAAAGGTAGAGGCCACCATTATGATTTCCCGCTTTTGAGCTTCCCATGGCCATCTGGGCGGGCCATTGTTGGAGACAGGGTCCTAAACAAGAAAGATCTTTGATCTTATCCATCAAAGGCATTTTTATGATTCCTTAAAAAGAAAAACCAGCATAATGTTATATTGGGACACTGAATATTGTTAATATGCATTTGCAGTGTTGCTTGTAACTTAAACCACGGGGGATATTTACAGACTCTATACCCCACATGCATGGCAAAGTAAGGAATGAAAAAAACAAAAGTGACATAAAAGGCACTTTAAAAGGCCATAAAGATTGCAGTGGCAAGGGAGAAAAAAAATCAGATAAAAGTGTTCAAGAATAGAAAAGTTGTAAGGCAGTGCCACTAAGCTGCCTAGAAAACTACAAAGCAGCTGCAGTACTACAAAGCAGAGGAGGATTTAGGGCAGTGTGACTGGCTCTACCTTCATGGATCACTGCCTTGCCGTGGCGAAGTGGCTTGCCGTGGCGAAGGGGCTTGAAGAACTCAGAGAAGCTATGAACTACGCCGAGCAGGGCACACAAGATGAACAGGTCATAGTGGAGAGTTTTGACCAAACGTGATCCACCTGGAGGAGGAACCGGCAAGCCACTCCAGTATCCTTGCCAAGAAAACTCCATGGACAAAGACAACAGGCATATAAAAGTTATGACGCTGGAAGATGAGCCCCTCAGGTCGGAAGGCGTCCAACATGCTACTGGGGAAGAGCGGAGGGCAAGTACAAGTAGATCCAGAGCTGATGAAGCGGCTGGGCCAAAGCCGAAAGGACGCTCAGTTGCGGATATGCCTGGAAGCGAAAGGAAAGTCCAATGCTGTAAAGAAAAATATTGCATAGGAACCTGGAATGTAAGAACCATGAACCTGGGTAAGTTGGAGGTGGCCAAAAATGAGATGGCAAGAATAAATATTGACATCCTGGGCATCAGTGAACTAAAATGGACGGGAATGGGCGAATTCAGTTCGGATGACCATCACATCTACTACTGTGGACAAGAAACCCGTAAAAGAAATGGAGTGGCCCTCATAGTCAACAAAAGAGTGGCGAAAGCTGTACTGGGATGCAATCTCAAAAATGATAGAATGATCTCGATACGAATCCAAGGCAGACCTTTTAACATCACGGTAATCCAAGTTTATGCACCAACCACTGGTGCTGAAGAAACTGAAATAGACCAATTCTATGAAGACTTACAAGACCTTATAGAAGTGACACCAAAGAAGGATGTTCTTCTCATTATAGGGGATTGGAATGCTAAAGTAGGGAATCAAGAGATAAAAGGAACAACTGGCAAGTTTGGCCTTGGAGATCAAAACAAAGCAGGGCAAAGGCTAATAGAGTTCTGCCAAGAGAACAAGCTGGTCATCACAAACACGCTTTTCCAACAACACAAGAGACGACTCTACACATGGACATCACCAGATGGGCAGTATCGAAATCAGATTGATTATATTCTCTGCAGCCAAAGATGGAGAAGCTCTATACAGTCAGCAAAAACAAGACCTGGAGCTGACTGTGGCTCAGATCATCAGCTTCTTATAGCAAAATTCAAGCTTAAACTGAAAAAAGTAGGAAAAACCACTGGGCCGGTAAGATACAATCTAAGTCAAATCCCTTATGAATACACAGTGGAAGTGACGAACAGGTTTAAGGATTTAGATTTGGTGGACAGAGTGCCTGAAGAACTATGGATGGAGGCTCGTAACATTGTACAGGAGGCAGCAACGAAAACCATCCCAATGAAAAGGAAATGCAAGAAAGCAAAGTGGCTGTCCAACGAGGCCTTACAAATAGCGGAGGAGAGAAGGCAAGCAAAATGCGAGGGAGATAGTGAAAGATACAGGAAATTGAATGCAGATTTCCAAAGAATAGCAAGGAGAGACAAGAAGGCCTTTTTAAACGAGCAATGCAAACAAATAGAGGAAAACAACAGAATAGGAAGAACCAGAGATCTGTTCAAGAAAATCGGAGATATGAAAGGAACATTTCGTACAAAGATTACCATAATAAAGGACAAAAGTGGTAAGGACCTAACAGAAGCAGAAGACATCAAGAAGAGGTGGCAAGAATACACAGAGGAATTATACCAGAAAGATATGGATGTCTCGTACACCCCAGGTAGTGTGGTTGCTGACCTTGAGCCAGACATCCTGGAAAGTGAAGTCAAATGGGCCTTAGAAAGCACTGCAAATAACAAGGCCAGTGGAAGTGATGGTATTCCAGCTGAACTATTCAAAATGTTAAAAGATGATGCTGTTAAGGTGCTACACTCAATATGCCAGCAAATTTGGAAAACTCAGCAGTGGCCAGAAGATTGGAGAAGATCAGTCTACATCCCAATCCCAAAGAAGGGCAGTGCCAAAGAATGCTCCAACTACCGCACAATTGCACTCATTTCACACGCTAGCAAGGTTATGCTTAAAATTCTACAAGGAAGGCTCAAGCAGTATGTGGATCGAGAACTCCCAGAAGTGCAAGCTGGATTTAGAAGAGGCAGAGGAACCAGAGACCAAATTGCAAACATGCGCTGGATTATGGAGAAAGCTAGAGAGTTCCAGAAAGACATCTACTTCTGCTTCATTGACTATGCAAAAGCCTTTGACTGTGTCGACCACAGCAAACTATGGCAAGTTCTTAAAGAAATGGGAGTGCCTGATCACCTCATCTGTCTCCTGAGAAATCTATATGTGGGACAAGAAGCTACAGTTAGAACTGGATATGGAACAACTGATTGGTTCAAAATTGGGAAAGGCGTACGACAAGGCTGTATTTTGTCTCCCTGCTTATTTAATTTATACGCAGAATACATCATGCGAAAGGCTGAGCTGGATGAATCCCAAGCTGGAATTAAGATTGCCGGAAGAAATATCAACAACCTCAGATATGCAGATGACACAACCTTGATGGCAGAAAGTGAGGAGGAATTAAAGAACCTTTTAATGAGGGTGAAAGAGGAGAGCGCAAAATATGGTCTGAGGCTCAACATCAAAAAAACGAAGATCATGGCCACTGGTCCCATCACCTCCTGGCAAATAGAAGGGGAAGAAATGGAGGCAGTGAGAGATTTTACCTTCTTGGGCTCCATGATCACTGCAGATGGTGACAGCAGCCACGAAATTAAAAGACGCCTGCTTCTTGGGAGAAGGGCAATGACAGGCCTAGACAGCATCTTGAGAAGTAGAGACGTCACCTTGCCAACAAAGGTCCGTATAGTTAAAGCCATGGTTTTCCCAGTAGTGATGTATGGAAGTGAGAGCTGGACCATAAAGAAGGCTGATCGCCGAAGAATTGATGCTTTTGAATTATGGTGCTGGAGAAGACTCTTGAGAGTCCCATGGACTGCAAGAAGATCAAACGCATCCATTCTTAAGGAAATCAGCCCTGAGTGCTCACTGGAAGGACAGATCGTGAAGCTGAGGCTCCAGTACTTTGGCCACCTCATGAGAAGAGAAGACTCCCTGGAGAAGACACTGATGCTGGGAAAGATGGAGGGCACAAGGAGAAGGGGGCGACAGAGGATGAGATGGTTGGATAGTGTTCTCGAAGCCACAAACATGAGTCTGACCAAACTGCGGGAGGTAGTGGAGGACAGAGGTTCCTGGCGTGCTCTGGTCCATGGGGTCACGAAGAGTCGGACACGACTAAACGACTAAACAACGACTGGCTCTACCATGCTGCGCACTGAGCCAATGTCCACCCCTCTGCAAAGACAGCTTCCTTTCCTGACCAGTTATGAAGTGTCCTGTATGTACAGCTGTTAGCTCTTAGACAGATTGAATTGTATAATAGTGAGCGGCTTAAACAAGCCTGCAACCAGCTATCTGCTGTGCTTTTAAAAGGGGAATGTAAAACTCTGCTAAGTTGTAGAACTTGCTAGCGCAAGTTAGGAAGGATATTAACAATATACTCTCTCCTGCCTCCCTGAACATTCCCACAAAATGAATGGCCTGCCATGTTGCAGTCAGTATGTCGACTCCTATGTTGTCCCCCCCCCCATAAAATATTTGAGCACAACAGATCCCCCCCCAGTTGATGAGCATTGCCCTTGAAATGGTGAGAGTGTGCCCCATCATGTGATTGATTATTTGGGGCAGGGCTTACCTCCCCCTCCAATATTTTATTTAAGTTGGCACCTCTATGGTGGTGGTATACCAAGCATGAAGGCTGCAGGGCAGGGCATAAGCGAAACCTTCAAAAGAGCTTTTCTGAATCCTGCTATTCACTTGCCCTGGGAGTATAGGCTTGTTATCAAAACTGACAGCTATTCTTAATAACGAAGCTAATTTTTAAACGTTAAAAGCAAAGTTATTTTTCACAAGATGCCATAGAATGTTGGGCCAAGGCTCCGTTCTGCCTTTACCACACTTCAGAAGTTTATTCTGGTAAAGCTGACGTTTGGAAGGAGAGTTAACCTCTCAGTGGTGGCACAATTTACCCCAAACAGCTGTACTTGTAAGGATTTTTGCACATGTTGCTATGAGCAGGTCTTGTCAGATCCTCCTGCTTCATTGCCAGCATGTGGGTTTTCATTGTCCGCTTCAGTGTCTGGAGGACGTTTGGAAAGACACACCTCAGGGGGCCTCCTTCCTACAGTGAGTGTAGCTCCGCACTCCCACTTATCACCAGCTCCTGTTCTTTTTCATTACTGCAACCACCCGCTTGCTTGCTTGCTTGCTTGCTTGCTTGCTTGCTTGCCAGGCAGAGTGCCAGGCAGCAAGCAGGCAGTGGCATCTACTGCTCCTCCTCCTCCTCACGACTGTTGTCGGGACCAGAGCCAAAGGCAGCTGAGCAAGCAAGCAGGTAGAAGTTGGGAAGGAGGAGGAGCCTTCTGGGGTGTGGGCCTGGCCACGCTATCCCTTGTGGCTGGCCCTGCACACATTCACTCTGCAGGAATGAATGCATGAAGAAGGCTGATAAGAAAGCAATATTGCCTGCAAGTAAGCCTAGAAGTGAGGCAAATCCATTCCCATTTTATTCTGTGTAGGGAAACCTCATATCTTCAGGGGAAGCCAGGTAAACTCCCTGCCCTAGTTTTCTCTGAAGGAAGCTAGAGATAAAATTAAAGTTTGTAATGCACGTTGTGCATGAACATTGCTAGGTATATATATCCCCCCTCCCCAGATTATGTTAGCTGTGTTCCAGTACTTAAATAACAAGGCAGCTGCTGTCTAAGGGTGTGCCTGGATTTCGCAGCTCCAAGGTTATGCTTTCAGAGTATCCTCCCGCTATAGCCATTTCATATTTCTCGCAAAAATGAGCCTGAAAATCCCCCACAGGGATTTTGCTTGCCATCTATGGGATTTTCTTTCTTTAAAAAACCCCAACCTTTTTCTTACAACAGGCCAGCAGAAGGTTACTGAAAGGAGGGGTAGCTAAAAGTGAAGCAAAGATAAGTGTTAAACATGAAATATGGGTGTCTACTGGGGAGCAAGGAAGGATTCCACCACGTCCTTGTTTTACTCTCTAGACAGTCCTTCCTTGGCAGCAATCCAAGAAATGGGTAGCAATACAGTTTTTATGAGTTGCTGTGGAGCCTCTGAGTAAGTTTTGAACTTGCTACTCACCTATCAATTCTCTTTATTTCCTTCCATAGGTATGCAGTGCCAAATCCCATCTGAGTGTAACGTATCATGAGTGCCAACAGCACTTGTGACTCAGCAGCAGCAATGTTCCTGGGGGAAACAGCACTGGATATTAGGCTCCATCAACAGATTTGCTTCTAGGACTTTAGTCCCCCACACCTGGGGCCATCTGCAATCAGCATCAGCCAACATGGTAACTGCTCAAGGAGGAGGATGGTTGAAGTCCAGCAACTGGCTCCCTGATCCTGGGTTTTTTGTTTCGTTTTTTGTAAATTCAAATATAAATTCCATTCCAAAGCATTCAAAATTATTGTGAACTCGTTATCAATCCAGAACTAATCTGCACCGATATTCAGAAGATTCAAGGCACGGGGTTGATAAGCACACCTTCAAGCATCCCCAGGTATTTCATACTCCAGGAACTTTTTAGGAAGCTTGTCTCATGCTATGTCCCCAGGCTGACTTACATGAGCAATGAATGCAGATATATGCCAGTACGAAGAAGGCTAAGGAATTCCATTTAAGCAGCAACATTTTTAAGACCTCTAGCCCTTAGGAGATACATACTTGCTGAACATAATTAGATCTATATTTAATTTTCAAATGCTGAAGGATATGTGCCTATAAACCAAATATTCTTAATACTTTGAGTTTAGGATTGTTGACTGCAAGCCATCCATACCATCTGAGTGACCAGTCTGAATGGAGTGACATCCAAATTTTTTAAAATATAGTTTTCATTTATATATATATCACAACAATTATTCAATCATAATTTTAACATTTCAAACTCCAACTCCCTTCCCTCTCTTTCTGTGGTTCTTTACATTTCATCTTCCTGCATACTCCAGATTATCTCAACATATTCTTTTGTATATCTATTCCCATATATATTTTGAAACTGCAGGTTTTTACATTAATCCTGCCAATGTCTTAATCTGTTTACAGTTTGTTTGTAAATACTCAATACACCATTTCCACTCCTTTCTTTAAAATTGTTGTCTTGATTTCTTATTCTCCCAGTAAGTTTCACCATTTCTGTGTAGTCCTTTAACTTCTGTATCCGTTCTTGTCTCATCGGGACCTCTTCTTCTTTCCCTTTTTTGGCAAATAAGATTCTTGCAGCTATGGCTGCATACATAGATAAATTCCTATGCTGTTTAGGTAGTTCTGATCCCATAATTCCCAAAAGAAAATCTTCTGGGGTTTTTAAAAATAAATGTTATCTTAAACATCTTTTTCAGCTCATTATATATCATTTCCCAGTAAGCTTTAACCTTATTACAAGACCACCACATATGAGAAAGGTACCTTCTTTCTCTTTACATTTCCAGCACACATTCAATTTGGATTTATAAATCTACTAGATTTAACCAATCTACTAGGTGTTGGGTATCATCAACACCAAAGTATTCAAGTGTGGAGTAGAGTGATTGCAACCTGTCTTTATGTTTGTGTTTTTATAGACTTGGCTAGACAATAATGCCATGTATCTTTCTCCTCTTCTTATCTGCCATTTCCCGACAGTAGAGCATGAGCCTCTTAATCTCAGTGTCATGGGTTGAAGCCTCATGTTGGGCAAAAGATTCCTGCATTGTTGGGGATTGGACTAAATAACTCCCTTCCAGCTACAATTCTATCATTCTAAACTAATTAAAAAACCACTTCTAATCACATCATCCCATGAGACAAACCCAAATTTGCTAGAGCAGATCTTAGCATGCCTTTCTTCATATTCTGTGGCAAATCCTTCACAAGAAGGGTGCTCTGCTCCTTAGGATTTCTGTTCTTTGATGAGCAAACTGCTTGGTTCTACCAGATAATTATTCTATGTGTCTACATCCCTTAGATGAGAGATAGGGAGCTACAGATGTTGTTGAACAGCTACTTCCATCATCCTTTACCATTGGCCATGCTGTTGGGGATGCTGGGAGTTGAAACCCAACAACATCTAGAGGACTGCAGGTTCTTCATCCCTGCCTTGGATCAATGGGCTTGCTTCCTGAAAAAATTCACTTATACTAGCACCCCTGAGACTATCCTCAGGACTATTTTTTTAATGTTATTGATGAGTACTCATTCCTCTTTATGTGCCATGGGTCCTCTTCAACTGATGTAAGATGCACTTCCTGATTTTTATTGCTGTTTTAGTGCCAACCTATAAATGATAATTTTCCTTTCAATTTTTTTATTAGGCTGCATATCCATGCTAATCTGTAAATCATAGCCAATAAATTTCCACCTCGTTTAAATGTTCTGATATGGGTAAATCTTCAAGAGTCCCATTGAACTCGTGGGGTATTGCTTCTCAATTAACGTGCGTGGAATAAGCATCACACTCCCCTTCTCCCTCTCCTGGCAAAGGTCATTGATCAGGGTGACGAAGGCAGATTCAGGTAGCCAGAATCCCCAGTCTGCCTGCCTTGACACCAGCTACAGGCACTCAAGGCCCGTCTCAAAGTGAAGAGGGATCCTGGTGAGCAAGATAGAAGATTTAAGGGCCATGGCAACACCTCCACCTTGACCTTCAAGCCTGTGCTGATGCTGCACTGAGTAACTGGACAGGCAGAGAGGGATAAGATCCACTCTGCCCAGCTCTTCCATCCAAGTTTCAATGACAAAGGCCAGATCAGCAGTCAGTGTATTTGTATGCAACTGGTCGTTGGCCCATATGTACCGTATTTTTCGCTCTATAAGACGCACCAGACCACAAGACGCACCTAGTTTTTGGAGGAGGAAAACAAGAGAAAAACAATTCTGAATCTCAGAAGCCAGAACAGCAAGAGGGATCGCTTCGCAGTGAAAGCAGCAATCCCTCTTGCTGTTCTGGCTTCTGAGATAGCTGTGCAGCCTGCATTCACTCCATAAGACGCACACACATTTCCCCTTACTTTTTAGGAGGGAAAAAGTGAGTCTTATAGAGCAAAAAATACAGTATTTTGTAATCACAAAATAATAGAAGGAAGTTAATTTTTATATTATGAGAAGAGAAGACTCCCTGGAAAAGACCCTGATGTTGGGAAAGATGGAGGGCACAAGGAGAAGGGGACGACAGAGGATGAGATGGTTGGATGGTGTTCTTGAAGCTACCAGCATGAGTTTGATCAAACTGCGGGAGGCAGTGGAGGACAGAAGTGCCTGGCGTGCTCTGGTCCATGGGGTCACGAAGAGTCGGACACGACTAAACGACTAAACAACAACAACAAAATTTTTATATATAAAAAATCTCTTCACTTTCTGTGTAGAATTGGCCTTGTCTGCCTGGCTGACTATATTGTACTAGTTTACTTTTTTTAAAAAGAAAAACCATTACTTACACACACACATTCTCTTCTTCTTGGTCATGCCACGTATTTAAAAGGAGAAGAAAACAGACCATTTCATAGATTAAAAAAGAACCTATTTTAACCAAAGGAATCACATTTTCAATACCAAGCAAGCAAAGGAAAGCATCTGTGGGAAAAGTCAGCTAGTGTTTGATGTTTCGGGTCCGGGGGAGGACGGACGAATTGTAGACAGTTATGACATGGTGTCTTCCTCTTTGACCATACTGCACTTCAAAACATCAGAAGGAGTTGACTAACCTCTGACCAGAGAAGTGAATTAATCTACTATGGCAATTGATTTGACTGTTAAAATGGAAATGGCCTTCAGCATAGCTACAGTACATGACCTCAGAACTGCAAATTGTTTAAAGATATACAATTTATAAGGGAAGGTGTGTTGCCACTGGCTCTGGTGTTCAGTGAAGACTTAAATCTAAGCCCGCCTAATTGCTGTATCTCTTGCAGCTTTCAGATATCCAGCTTGCCATCTAATGCATATTTGTTTGGAAGTACAGTGTATTTAAATTGCAAAGTCGGAGCCTTGAAATATGAAAATGCAGAAAGTGCACTCACATTGCAGGTGAAATAGCTGGAGGTCCGTTCTTAACCCGAAACTGTTCTTAACCTGAAGCACCACTTTAGCTAATGGGGCCTCCTGCTGCCGCCGCACCACCAGAGCATGATTTCTGTTCTCATCCTGAAGCAAAGTTCTTAACCTGAAGCAATATTTCTGGGTTAGCGGAGTCTGTAACTTGAAGCGTATGTAACCCGAGGTACCACTGTAAGTCCCTTTGTTCTCAAATGAGCTTATTCCCAAGTATGCATTTGTAGCTTGGCAATTATTCAGAACAGGCACGGCCAGTGTGGTGATTACAAATCCCATCATACCTGACCACTGGCTCTACTGGCTTGGGCTGGTGGCTGTTGTAGTCTGATGACATCTGGAAGGCTGCATGTTGTCTACTGCTGATTTAGAAGGAAGCAGGGGAGAAAATTATTGTTCTTCTCAGGTCCTCCAGATTTCCTTATATCCAATTCATTTGATCACTTTTTCACCACAAGATGACTCTGAGCAATGTCAGTAGTATTGCCAGATGCCCATTATTTTAAGAGACACATCTTAAAAATTCTTTCAGAACATCTTGAGTCAGTGGGCAGACTGACATTCTAAAGCAGGCATAGGCAACCTCAGCCCTCCAGATGCTTTGGGGCTACAATTCCCATCATCCCAGACCGCTGGTCCTGTTAGCTAGGGATCATGGGAGTTGTAGTCCCAAAACATCTGGAGGGCCGAGGTTGCCTATGCCTGTTTTAAAGTGTGAGTGAAGTTATAAAAACATGTCTGTTACATTCTGACACAGCTGCTTCCAAGGAAAAACCCAGGTTTGGTTAGATGAGGGGGAATGGTGGGAGGCTACAGCTGGGGAACTCCCCAGGGAAGCATCAGAATGGGAAGGCTCCAAGCCACGAAAATGATCTTCAGATGCAGGAGACAAGTCAGAGGAAGAAGGGGGTGCAGATGGGTTGGAGGCTGAGCAAGCAACTGGGTTAAGTGGGACAGCTAAGGAGGTGGAGGAGGCGGCTGCAGAGACTGTGACAGACCCCCAGCCACTTGCCAGGTCCAGTGGCTCCTTCTCCCCTCCTCCTCTGTCCCCAAGATCAAGGAGGGTGTTACATGTAGCAGAGCAAAAGGCACAGAGGCCCTCCTTGAAGGAGTTTGCAACTGTTGGGAAGGCTTGGAGGTCTTTCACACCTCTTCCTCCTCTTCCACTGTCTAGTCTCACTTAACCCAGTTGCTTGCTCAGCCTCCAACCCATCTGACTTAGGAGGAAGCGGAAAGCTCAGGTCCTCAGTCCTGGCAACTGCCTAACCGGGGCTAGTCCTGCCCATGGAGTTCTCTGTTGGTGTTTTGTCTCTCTGAATTGTTTGTTTGTTTGTTTGTTTGTTTATAATATCCTGCCCATCTGGCTGGGTTTCCCCAGCCACTCTGGGCAGCTTATAGCATATATAAATCATCGTAAAGCATCTACCCTACTGCCCACCTCTGAGTTTCTGTGCTGAACCAGCCTTGAAAATGCCTGCCTCCCCTGCTGCTCAACTTCCAATTTTGTGGTATTGGGTGGGAAGGCTTGAATTGGGTTTGTTAAGAGCATTGAGCTCAATGCAGTTAGTCTCCCAGTGGTCAGGAACCCTGATTGTGAAGAGTGACACAGAGGGAACTGCAGGGGTGGTCAGCTGACCAGGTCGAATGTGCATTTCCAATGGAAAAACTAGTGATCGCATTTCAACCTTCTCTTATTTATATATTGAGGATACACTTTCCAGCTTCTCCCAACGATGCAAGAACATTCCTGCAATTTTATTATGCTTGTTTTTAAAACTGCTGGTTTTAACTAATTTTGATAATTGCACCATGTCTACTTTTTTAAAGTCCTTTTCTGCTATTTTAATATTTTAGAGCATTTTTAAGTTGAGTGGTATATAAATCTTGCTAAATAAAAATAATCATTTTTTTGAATCTGATTTTTTTAGGGGAAAACCAATTTGGGTCTTCGTACGTCTTCTCGCCAGAAAAAGGATTTTGATAGGTGAAAATTTCTGCCAAGTCATTTTACATATAGTAGCAAGTGTCATAAATGAGAAAAGTCATAAAGATGATGTGGCATGATACAATCCGCAAGGCATCATTAGATATGCTTATGCCTCTTTCTCAGCAGTTTTTCAGTGTCAGTAAGAGAAATAAACACTGTTGAGAGTTGGCTGAAGGATAATAAATACATCAGCACCAAATGATGTTATATATGGGCATAGATAAAATAGATTTTTTTTTAAAAAAAAGCCTGTTTATGCTTCTTTAATATTCACAGCTGTTGAACACATCAATTTCTTACCTTTATTTACATTGTATTCTCCTCTTTTTTAAAAAAAGAATATTTATTAAATTTTCCATTTTTTTAAACAAACAAACAAAAACAGAACAAACAAAAACATTAAAAAAACATAAAGTTCATAAATCATACTTTTAAATAACAAATTTCTCAGACCTCCTCATACTTCTCCTCCTTGTATCCCAATTAAGATTATTTGTTCAGCAAATCCTTCATTTAAAGCATTACAGCTTATAACATTACCTTATTTTTCAAACCCTTTTTCCCCATCTATGCTCCTTTATATCATTACAGCTAGAAACCACTCAGTTTCAATCCAACACCATTTAACTTTCCTTAATTTTGCAATATTTCTGTAAATAATCCTTACATTTTTTCCAATCTTCTTCTGCCGACTCTTCTCCCTGGTCACGGATTCTGCTCGTCATTTCTGCCAGTCCCATACAGTCAATTAGTTTCATCTGCCATTCTTCCAGAGTGGGTAGATCTTGCGTCTTCCAATACTTTGCGATAAGTATTCTTGCTGCTGTTGTAGCATACATAAAAAAAGTTCTGTCCTTCTTTGGCACCACTTGGCCAGACATACCCAAGAGAAAGGCCTCTGGTTTCTTCAAGAAAGTATATTTAAATACCTTTTTCAATTCATTATATATCATTTCCCAGAAAGCCTTAATCCTTGGGCACATCCACCAAAGGTGAAAGAATGTACCTTCATTTTCCTTACATTTCCAACATTTGTTGTCGGGCAAATGATAGATTTTTGCAAGCTTGACTGGGGTCATACATTGTATTCTCCTCTGCCTGCCCTGCCCCCACATCATGGATGGTAAATGGGAACCTTTTCTTTACTAATCCTTGTAGCTATGTAGAGGCACTGTATTACATGGCTGGGGGAGAAAGAGAGACCCCCCTGCTTCTCACATGCTGGAGTCCCAATAGCAAAAGCGCCATCACAGCTGCAATTAATTAAAAAGCATGAGAGACATACTTGCATCCCAAACATTGAATATAATGTGTAGCTTGACTCTAAGACTGCAGTGTTTTGCATACTTTACTGGAGGTAAGGCCCACTGAATATAGTGGACTTATTTCTGAGAAAACATGCTTAGAGTTGCAGTGTAAGACTGGAATTCTGTCCTCGTTGTAGTTGTTGCTAGATATTTATAATTATATTCCATCTCCAAACAAAGCAGTCAAGGTGACTGACAACCAGATGCAAAGGTTAAAAGCAAAAAGCAATAAAAATTATGGACCCATTTCTTTAAAATCATATCCAATCCCATGATAAATCCAGGTTAATAAATCTGGGTTAAAAGGCCTGGAAAAATACAAAGAAGTTACCAGATGAGTCTTCTGGAGAAAGGTTTTTCCAGAAGTAAATCCTGAAATCCCATCCAGTGGGATTTACTTCAAAATAATGCATAAAACTGTACTGTACCTACGGGACCGCCTCTCCTGGTATGCCCCACAGAGAAACTTACGGTCTTCAAATAAAAACATCTTGAAGGTCCCAGGCCACAGAGAAGTTAGGCTGGCCTCAACTAGAGCCAGGGCTTTTTCGGCTGTGGCTCCGACCTGGTGGAACACTCTGTCACAAGAGACCAGGGCCCTGCAGGACTTGACATCTTTCCGCAGGGCCTGCAAGACAGAGCTGTTCCGCCAGGCCTTTGGCCAGGGCACAGCCTGACTCCCTCCCTCGGCAATCTTCGCGGAGCTCTGGCCCAATGGTGGCCAGTGGCTTGAATTTAATTAATTTTATAATGAATGATTTTAGAGTGTTGTACTTTTGTATTGTTTTATTGTTGTTAGCCACCCTGAGCCCAGCTTCGGCTGGGGAGGGCGGGATATAAATAAAAGTTATTATTATTATTATTATTACTGCATGAAGTGGACAGGAAATAAAGCAAAAGTATGCTCCCCCATTGAACTGTGGTCCATCCTTGGAGATAAATGGCCTGCATAGTGGGTAGGAAGCCATTGGGCAGAAAGACAGTAGCTAGAGACAGCAGAAACTAAGGACTCAGATAAGGCAAAGGTAAAGGGACCCCTGACCATTAGGTCCAGTTATGGCCGACTCTGGGCTAGCAGCGCTCATCTCGCTTTATTGGCCAAGGGAGCCGGCGTACAGCTTCCGGGTCATGTGGCCAGCATGACTAAGCCGCTTCTGGCGAACCAGAGCAGCGCACGGAAACGCCGCTTACCTTCCCGCCGGAGTGGTACCTATTTATCTACTTGCACTTTGACATGCTTTGGAACTGCTAGGTGGGCAGGAGCAGGGACCGAGCAACGGGAGCTCACCCCGTCGTGGGGATTCAAACCGCCGACCTTCTGATCGGCAAGTCCAAGGCTCTGTGGTTTAACCCACAGCGCCACCCTCGTCCCTAAGGACTCAGATATACAGCTGCAAATAAAACGTTTGAAGTGTGTTGTAAAGTGCAATATACAATGTGACGCTAGATGGCGATAGTGAGCCATACGGAAAATTCAATGTATTTTTCAGAACACTTTTATAAAAAAGCATTTTCAAAGCGGTTTTTATATGTGTGTAGATTCCACCTAAGAGTGTAGGGAGGGTCCCCAGACTGCTTTTTGAGGGATCTTTTGTTAGTATTATCTTTTGTTTTGTATAAGTAAGCCTCTGCTTATGGTCTATTTACAAATAAATACAATGTTACAAATACCATAGGTCTTTGGAACGCTTTCATCCAAAGCAGAGAATTGTTTTATTGTTATCACACCTGTTAAGTTGTGGTTGAACATATCAGACGACACAGCAATTCTTCAAACAGCTCTTATTTATTCACAGGCCAGAACAGAACTGAACTGAAGGGTTCAGTCAGCCTGCTTATATAGAGTCCAGTACAACGTAACTGTAACAATTTTCTAAAACTATCCAATCACTGAACGTCACTTTCGATCCCTTATTTGCATAACTATCTACAGTATCCCCCTGCTGGCCCAGGGTGAGAACTTCAGTACATAACAACACCCAAGGGCCACATTCCCTCAAAGGAAAACTCTGAAGGGCTGCATGCCAGTGTTGTTCAGGGACAAAGGCTGTGACTCCTGCCTCTGTACAGTAGGCTACATTTTAGCCTTGCTAAAGTCCAGTTTCTACACACACATACATCCTTTCACCCTTCATGCAGGAGAGCAAGAGGTGCTGTCACAGTTCAAGGATCCTTTCCAGGTAAAAGAGCTCAAGGAGGACAAAAAGCAGGGCCAGTGAGCTAAGTTGCTTGAGACATGAGCTGTGGCCTGGGAAAAATCTTGAGGGCTGCATAACACCAAGGAAACTAGCTCTAATACGACCAGGAACCTCACTAAAATGCTGGAGAGAGGGTGCATCTCCACAGGCACATACCTCCACATGTCGTGGGAATGCCCCAAAATCCAACTATTCTGGACAACAGCCATACAAGAAATACTGTATTTTTTGCTCTATAAGACTCACTTTTTCCCTCCTAAAAAGTAAGGGGAAATGTGTGTGTGTGTTATGGAGCGAATGCAGGCTGCGCAGCTATCCCAGAAGCCAGAACAGCAAGAGGGATTGCTGCTTTCACTGCGCAGCGATCCCTCTTGCTGTTCTGGCTTCTGAGATTCAGAATATTTTTTTTCTTGTTTTCCTCCTCCAAAAACTAGGTGCGTCTTGTGGTCTGGTGCATCTTATAGAGCAAAAAATATGGTATGTAAAATAAGCAAGTTTTAGAAATCACCCCAGAACTAGCCCTACTAAACATATTCCAAGACAATAATGCCCACTCATATCACAAAGAACTCATAACCTACCTACTTTCAGTAACCAGAAACATCATAGCCAGACACTGGAGAGACCTGTCAAGAGTAAGCATGGACCAATGGTACCAAATAGTATGGGAAACAGCCCTACTGGAAAAATTAACCAATAAACTGAAACTGACATGGGGACAAATAGAAGAAGACGCCTTCACCCCGGTATGGCTCCCCTTTATTACACAGCCCAACAAGACAACGAGACAAATCCACCAACAGCATACAAATCAATATGGCTAACCTGATCCAAAACACCCACCCATCCCACTCACACATGAAAACAAAGTTCAACACAGCCAATCACAAACAAACAAGCACACCCTAGGCCAACCACAATATCTCTCACCACCAAAGGAACACAAGCGAATAGCAAAGAGAACCTGCACAAACGACGCTGAAACAAAACCCACACATGCATTAAGCAAAATAGAAATATCGCCTCCCAACCCCAACCCCACCCCCACCCACCATGGCCCCCTCCACCTCTTCTCTCCATTTTTCTTCCTAATGTAATCCTAATGTGTCAACAAATGAAACTGACCTATGGAAAATGTAACTTGAAAAAAAGAGACATTGTGCATACCTTTGTAAACCAAGAAAACTTTAATGAGAGAGAGAGAGAGAGAGAGAGAGAGAGAGAGAGAGAGAGAGAGACCGAGAGGAGTGCATTGAACCTCTGGATCTGAGCTTCCCCACCTCTGGGGAAACAAAGTGCTGTGGTACTGTCTCTCAAACTTCCACTGCACAGGGAAGGGGTGAGTCAATAACAGCACACAATGAATGTTCTGGCACGCAGTCATCTATAAATGGGCAACTGCACCTGATTTTTCTATGTAGTGTCACTCAGGCTTGCTCAAATGTCACATATGTCCTAAGGCTAACATTTCAATGGTTAAACTATATCTGGAACTATGCACAAGACTATTCATAATGTGCACTCACTCCCGATAATAAGTGTTGATCTTCCCATAATAACTAGAGCAGCTTGTTAGATGTCAAATGGAGTGGTCACAGGAATGCCTCTCGCAGTGCCCATAAACTGAAGCACTCCCCATGGAAATAAACAGAAATATACACACTGGGATGCTTTTGGACCCTAAATACACAGAGTCAGCATATCAAATCCCACATGCCACACTGCAGCTTGATGCTTAATGACAGCACATGCAAGAGCCTGGAGGAATCGTGGAACTTCCCTGTAGACATACCCTAAATATATAACACGACTGCCATTTTTAAAGAATTGCTAGGATAGTTATGCAAATATCTACTGGTAGAATTAAGAGTGACACACTACCTCTGAAATTAAATAAGGAGTCTTGATAAAATAGAAATGAATACACGTAACGAATATTCCCAAGAAAGCACATGTAAGATTCCAGCTATGTATCCCTGATTTAGCCCAGGCATAAGTCCCATAAAGGTAAACGGGACTTCCTCCTAAATAAATGGGATTAAAGTTAAGTAGTCTGAACCTAACACATGTTTACTCAGAAGTACAATACATCAGCAGCAATCAGATGGAATTTATCTAACAGGTGAAGAGTTACCAAGAGAAGATAAAAGACTTTTTTTGTATGCAACAATGGCAGCGAGAATGCTACTAGCCCAGAGATGGAAGGAAGGAAGAAGTACCAATGAAAGAAGAATGGCAGATGAAACTGATGGAGTATGCAGAGATGGTGAAACTGACGGGAAATTCCGAAACCAGGAAGATCAAGTATTTACTAAAAATTGGAGTAAATTTGTAATTTACTTAAAAGACCACTGTAAACAGTTAAAATCTTTGGCAGGGATGTAAGGACACTTGTAATGTGGAGTTATTTCTGATAACTGTGGTTAATTAATAGAGCTACCAGCATGAACTTGACTAAACTGCGGGAAGCAGTGGAAGACAGGAGTGCCTGGCGTGCTCTGGTCCATGGGGTCACGAAGAGTCGGACACGACTAAATGACTAAACAACAACAACAATGGTAAAAGATGCGGCAAACTTAAATTTAAATATGGAATCCATGGAGGGAGAGAAGGAGGTCTGAAGGCTCAAAAGAACCTTGTATTTGAATGTTTGAAAAGCTATAATGTGTATAAAATTATTAAAAACCTAATTAAAAATTATTATTTTAAAAAAGATGGAATTTATCAGGTTGACTGGCATGCTTCCTTGACCACCCAGGTCTTGGTGATGCAGACAAGGTTAGTCCTCTAATCCATGATCATACTGTATATGAGTAGCTTTTCATTATGGAATGACTTGGCATTCACCAGCAGGGCCGTTAGATGGGAGCGCTGGTTTGATGAATCGGGGCAGTCCAGAAAGGGGGAGAGTCTTTAACTGTCTTCCATCCCATCTCCTCAGATGGCCTAAACTGCTCCTCTTGCCATATCCAAAGCACTATAATTAAAGTGCATTGCATCCACACTCCAAAAATATCACATTCATCTGGTAACTTGTAAATCTAAATCAATTTCAGTTATATTCAGAGTCACCTTTTGTACCTTTGCGTTTTACAGTTCTTTGTAAGTAAACCATACTATGAAATTCAGCTTCTACTTTGCAAGCAGACCTTTCTGTCTGTAACTATAAATCCACTTCCCTCTATAAATCCACTTCCCTCAGACAATCACTGGGTGAAGGTAATGTTCCTACAGCCAGGCAATCAAACGAGAGTCATACTCTCATTTGCAACTCCCTGTCTTGGGTTTCACCTGATAGAAATAAGTATGTTCTAATCTCAGCTTTTGCTAGCAATCAGTATGTTGCACTCTTCTGTATAAAATAAGACAGATTTCTGTCTGTTCTAGAACTATCCTACCAATTAATTTAAAAAGCCATTGCCAGATGCCAAAGTAGACAGGGCTTCTGTACCTCAAATAGGTGCGTGGAACAGAAGAATGTGGCAAGGATAACTTGTTACTCTACCCAAAAGTCAGCCAGCAATTAAGGCCCAGTTTATATATCACACTAGTGGTGAGCTGCTCTCAACAGTGCATGCAACAGTGATTGTCTGAGCAGGCATACTTGGTAGGAGCGAATCATAATCACGCATGGGTAGGCAAACTAAGGCCCAGGGGACGGATCAGGCCCAATTGCTTTCTCAATCCAGCCCACGGATGAGCCAGGAATCAGTGTGTTTTTATATGAGTAGAATGTGTCCTTTTATTTAAAATGCATTTCTGGGTTATTTGTGGGGCCTAGGAATTCATTCATATATTTTTTTCAAAATATAGTCCAGCCTACCACAAGGTCTGAGGGACAGTGGACTGGCCCCCTGCCGGAAATGTTCGCTGACCCCTGCACTAGAGTAATCCTTCCATAGCTCTTTCTAGTAGTGCAGAAGTAAGTAGCATAACAATTTTTATATCCCTGTGTGAGGGTCAGGCTAAAACACATAGATATAAACAATACCCCTTTGGGATTGTGTGCATGCAGAAACATATTACATTTATAAGCATAGTACATGGATATCCTACTTTTCCTTATATGGCAGATATAGTTCTTCCCCTTCCTATTTTATCCTCTTCCTGAGGAGTAGGGCTGGACTGAGAGACAGTGACTAGCTCAAGGTCACTCTGTGAGCTTCATTGGCTATGTCAGAATTTGAACTCTAGCCTCCAAGGTCCTAGCTCAACCCTCTGACCACTCCATCTCTCTGATGCAGAATACTGAGCTGCAGTGTTATCAACTGTTCTAAATATAACATTGCTTAGAAGTGATCAATGAGCTGTTTTCAGCAAGTTAAGCAAAGCAAGCAAAATTATGCTGTTTTGTGTCAGGTACTTAGCAGAAATCCCTTAATAATGTGTTTGAGTGCTGAAATCATTAATAAATGCATAATTCCCTAAGACAGGCTCGATTAAGTCATATGTGTATCCTCCTAATTAAAAAAGAATGACATTAGGCAAATGAGTGGAATCTTTAAGAGGAAAGTTCAATGGTGATTCTTCCCCCCCCCCAACCCTTTGGTGATTTTTAAAGCCTTAATTTTAACAAAAGAAGAAAAGCTGCTGGTTAATGTAACTGCCAAAGAGCAGCTATAGTGCTTATACAAAGCCCCCAAATTCTGTGACTTCTTAAAAACAATTCAGCATTCATTTGCTAATTTGCAGCTTCATTGCTAATCAGGTGGCTGCTTGAGTAATCCAGACAGTTAAGATTTGAGGGACAGCTGGTGCTCTTATGTAAGTAAACAGACAAGGGAAATGGGGCCAATATAAATCAACATGTAGAGAGGCTCAAAGCAAGGTCTTAAATGAGTGTTTTGAACTTTTTCTAGTTTACTTTCTTTGGGCTTGTTAAGATAGCATGGCATATTTAGAGGGTCAGAACCAAACTGTACACTTTATGTTCCTATGATACTCTTAGTACAGCAACATAGGGAAACAAGACCAAAGTTTCATTTTTAATAATAATAATAATAATAATAATAATAATAATAATACACACACACACACTTTTTATTGTTGTAAAGTACTTTGGATGGGCTTTGCCTGGCAAAGTGATATATAAATAGTCTTAAATGAGGAGGGGAGTTTATAATGTTGTGAAAAGTTGAAAACCCTTATTAAGTTTGGTTGCAATTATTAAAGTCAAGGTCAATTAAAACAAAATTATGACCCTTTCTGTTTTCATTTCATATTGTCTGACGTGTCATTTGTCTGCTGTGTCCCCTGCGTTGTAGGGCTCGGCTAGTTTCTGGCATCCTTCCAGAACTTGCACAAAGTTTCACGAGGGAAGAAAAAGTGAGGTAAACCATGCAAGGTTAGATGAAATGGCCCATGACAGTTTGAAGATGGTTTCTCAGTATCCCCAGGTGTAAGATGCAAGAAATCATAGAAGCATTCACATTTTCTGTGGAGGCTTAATTTTGTAATCTCTTGGTGCTCCAAGTTATAGCATGTTGGTGAATGCTGCTCCCACATTTATAATTCCTGCTAGCAAAGGTGTACTTTGTTCCAGGGCAGTCTGGGATGGGTGACCCAGTGGTACGAGCACATTGTAGTGTGCACATATGATGCCCTTGTTTGAGTCTTATCTCAAACACTACTCTTTAAACATGGGAACTTGACTCAGCTTCCTCCTCACTTTCCCACAGGACAAGGGGGACAGGAGACTGACATGTCTCCTTTTGTCCTCCCTGCTCTCTCCCCATACACGCTGGCAGGCAGTCTCCAGACAATGTGAAAATAGTTCATTTCCCCAGCAGCATGACTCAGGGAAACCTCCCCTCTTCAAAGAGCGCTATGATCAAAATACTATTTACCTCACAGATACACAGAGTATTTAGTTAGGGTGGGGATGTTAACTCTCACCACTGTGGCATGAGATAAGGAGGCTGACATGGCCTTGCTTTTGTTTATTTGAACCAATGCGGTATCAAGGCTCCAGGATATCTCTTGTTGTAGAGCCAGCTTGTTTTGTGATTTGTAGTCTCCCTCCTTAAATTGTGGGATTACTGTTATGCATGAGGGAGCCGTGCAGATCAAGAAAATCCAAAGAAGGGGAGGAGGAAGATACACTCCTCAGGCAACTTAACTTAAAGCAGTCTGATTGAAGTGGTTTGAGGTTTGTTGTATTACCCAACCTGAAAGTAAAACTGAAGATAAGAAGGCAGGTGAGGGACCAGATGCAGTTTCCACCACTAAGAGTATGGGCAGGAAGCGATGATCAAAATGCAGCTGGTTTTCTAGGTCTATTTGCAATCCGGCTAACACGAAACCAAGGAGGAACATCAATTTGCAAATACAGCTTTATAAACAGCCGCAGGAATGTCATAATTAAAGCTTTGCTTCTCCTTGTAAAGTCCATAATCAAAACAAAAGAAGCTTCAGAAACTAGCAAGGTTAGCAGACAGTGGCTAGGGAATAGCTCATATTGTACCAAAATATCTAATCTCAATCTCTGGCTGAGTGGGGGAAAAAGGAGAACCACCAGTTATTAATTGCATTGATGTGTAGAGATGTAATGTAACCAAGGTTCTTATCTCATGGCTAAGATAATAAAAAGCCCACAAGGTGGGAGAATGAGTCTAAACAGATAATTAGAGTACATTGCATTTACATCCTGAAGACATTCAATTAGTATGAGATACTGATATAATAGAATTCTGACACAGTAAGATGTACTTACCCACACAAAGGCACATTTCTCTTCATTTTAATAATCCTGCATTTTATTTTCACCAACACATATTCACAAATAAATCCTAGCATCTCAAAAATAGTTTTCCCATTTCCCTACACATTTGAAATGGAGCAAAGTAAACACGCAAGCTCTGCCCCCATCCCTGGTCACTATTTCTGTCACATTCCAATTCTCAACCTGGATTATTTTGACATATTTTCACAGACCCTCTAAGTGTCCCTATTTTCCATGGATGACCCTGATTTAAGAGAAGCTGTCCCAGTTTTTTATTTGATCCTCGAATGTTCCACCTTTCCTTATTACATCCCTATTTTCATTGAAGAATTGGGGGGGCGGGGTAGGGAGTTATCCGACCCCCGAGCTGTCTGAAGGCAATCCCATACAGGGAAGTTTTTTTTAATGTTTGATTATGTATTTATATATGTTGGAAACTGCCCAGAGTGGCTAGGGCAACCCAGTAAGATGTGTGGGGTATAAATAGTAAAATTATCATTATGGAATGGGGCGTCCCTATTTTCATCGGAGAAATGTTGGAGGGTATTTTTTCATGTTTTGTAGATGATTTGTTTTTGTAGATTACATTGTTTAGAGGTTTTAATAAGTATTCCATCTTAAGGCAGCCCTGTTCAGGGAAGTTTTTAACGTGTGATATTTTACTGTATTTTTGGTTTTTATGGAAGCAGCCCAGAGTGGCTGGGGAGGCCCAGCCAGATGGGCGGGGTATAAATAATAAATTATTATTATTATTATTATTATTATTATTATTATTATTATTCACTAAGCATGGAAACCTTTACCTTACATGATCTTTCCAATACATAGCCCAATTTTTTGAAAACAAAAGAAGATATAAACACTGTGACTACTACTCAAAATATATGTAAATGCCCTCTTTCCTCTTTCTTTACATTTACTTTCCATTTTGAGAGAGAAAGAGAGAAAATGCTTTTGGGTTACAGAAGTGAAATGGGTGCAAGAAGACCCTTTACTTCTCCCCCCTTCATGATCACAAACTCGAGCATGTCACTAGAAATACTTTAACTAAATAGTTGTTATATATAAATAATCATTGCCCCTAAATCAGGAAAACTGTTACATGCTATGCTGTGCTACCTCCTGGGTAAAATCTGTAACACTGTTTTTAAAACTGACAAAATAGTACCATCACTGCAGTAAGATAAGGATTTATTTAGACATGGCAGATATTTCTGATATAGTGAAAAGTTTTTAACCCATGTATTCATGTTGCAATGATTCACCTAGACCACCAAGGAGGTCTGAAAGATTGAAGATCAACTTGTTTTTGGACATGTGCCCTGCAAGTGGGACCTAAGTTCCCTGCTAAGGAAAGCTCTTTAGTCAGTACTGAGCTGTCATAAGTTCTTATCTTTTTTTTTTAAATAAATATTTATTAGTTTTTCACAGATTATAAAGACACAAATCACAACAAAAAACATAAACACACACAAAACACAAAAAACACCACATGTATAATTTCAAACCCTTTTTTTCATAAAAGATTTTCCCGACCTCCTCGTACCTCCCCTTACTGCATTCCAATCCCTAATTAATTATGATCAACAAATCCTTCCCTATTTTCTAATAAATAAATTTTAACCTTTCTTTTCATATTACATAATGGTTACAGCATTCAACCTCATATTTTCCAAATCCACAACGTCTCAGCATTCCACAATTTTACAATGTTTCTTAAGATAGTCTTTAAATTTCTTCCATTCTTCTTCCGCTGTCTCTTTTCCCTGGTCTCGGATTCCGGTCATCTCTGCCAGTCTCATATAGTCTATAACTTTCATCTGCCATTGTCATAAGTTCTTATCACAGCCCAGACCACCTCAACTATACTTGCCTAGAAAATTCATCAAGCAATTTTATACTTAAAATCTTCAATAAATGCTTGGATCAGAAAGGGGGTGGTGCTGGGAAAGATTGGCAGAGATGGGGAACCTATGACCCTCCAGATGTTGTTGGACTCCAACTTCCATCACCACCAGCCAGTGTGGCCAATGGCCAGGGATGATGGGAGCTGGAGTCCAACCATATCGATGGATAAAATTCTAGGAGTTTCCCATTTAAAGTAATTCCTTGAAACTCCTGCTAATTTATGACTGTGTGCTAATATCTCAGACTCTGTGAAGAACTATTACATAAATCTTTTAAACGGTGTTATCATCTCTTGCACACAAACCATAATTTATCCTAAGGACTTCAAAAGGTCATTAGTTATCTCGGTTTCACTCCAGCCTGATGTGGTAATTATTAAAAACAGAGACACTTCAGCCAACAAAGTTTTTCAATTCACAGTTTCGTTCACCTGGTAATTTATAACCACTCTTTTTCAGGCAAAGACTTTTCATATTTTAAGAAGCATAAAAAGCTTCTGTTCAAGTTATTCACAGTTTATTATGGTATTAGCTACCTCCTGCAGCCTTTATTTTACAATATTCTTTTTATGTTATTTTAATACACACTCACTTTGCCAAACTCCTCCCCCCTTCCGTATAATTTTTGGATAAATAAACTATGTACATTCAGACTGGTTTTGCAAGCAGTCCTTTCCTTTGCAAGGAAAAAGGCAGTGCTTTCTGCAAATATTTCAGGGATCTGGTTGCAGTTGAGACAGTCTCAGACGGCCTCACATCTGTTTATGCTCATAGTTTGAATTTCCCTTTTATATCAAAAGGATAAACCTTCTGTAAAAATATTTGGAGTGTTTTGCCTGCAAAGTCTGAAACCCACCTCCAGAGGAACTGAAACAATATACAGCCCGAGGGGGGAAAAACAAATACAGAGCGGCAGGAAAACGTCTTCACACAAAGAGGGATTTGCCAAAAGAAAAAGAAAGCAGTAATGGTTGAACTCCTTTTATCAGTACCCTAACAAATAACACCTCCTGTGCTTTAAATATTTAATGTGAAATCATGGATTTATATAGCTTACAAAATGCCGGTGGCTTATTATCTTTACAGTTTGCATGACAGGAATATTCATATTCAATTCCACCAACCAAGACATCAGGAATTCCTGCAGGTGCTAATAGCAGATAGCTTGGCTTGCTGCTCCAGTAATCTACTAATTATAGAATCCCTCAGGTTGAACAATGTCATTAATCTGATTAAATTATTTATATTGAGGGAAAGCTAAATCTTATTAGGCCCTCAGTATTTTGGATGTTGTACAACTGTATGAATGACATCTTGGAACAGCTGTGGAGCATGGATGATTGTCACAAGAGCTGTCAAAGAAGTTAGAAGCAACACACACATGCTCAGTCCTCATACATCTAAACCCTTTATGAATTATTATTAGAAGTACACCACCAGGGAAAACCATCAATGTATACAACTTCCAGAGTGTACACTGAAGCACTTTATACAGCTGTAGCACTGCTGAAGCTAAGTTGACGTTGACTTGATAAGTGTCTGAGTCAGAGGCCTCCTGGAGCCACATGTAGATTCTGCCAGCTGGTTTATATGTAACCAGAACAGTTATGGTTGCTACTTCCTCATAGCTTCTTCCCACAATGGTAACATCTCAATTGGTGCTTCAGTCAGTAAATTCTAGGCCTGTTACTTGAGATGCAACAGTGTCAGCGCCCTCAATGGAAGAAGTGGTTATTTCCCTTGTTAGCCTATCACAAGCGAAAAATTAATTCAGACACTAGTAGTACAGTGGTACCACGGGTTACAGACGCTTCAGGTTACAGACTCCGCTAAGCCAGAAATAGTACCTCAGGTTAAGAACTTAGCTTCAGGATGAGAACAGAAATTGTGTGGTGGTGGCGCGGCGGCAGTGGGAGGCCCCATTAGCTAAAGTGGTACCTCAGGTTAAGTACAGTTTCAGGTTAAGAACGGACCTCCAGAATGAATAAGTTCTTAACCAGAGGTACCACTGTACACTGTAGGACGAATCCATGCTTAGTAACTTGATGCTCTCTAAATGTTGAACTACAAATACCTTCAGTCATATGTAGTTTGGCTGTTGGTCATGGATGGTGGAAGGAGAAGGGCACGGTGACCTACTGATCATCCAGGATCTTCCAGTGGCTTTTAATACATGGACCCCCGCCCGGGAACCAATGTCCCCACTGTGGAAGGACGTGTGGGTCCAGAATTGGCCTCCACAGTCACTTACGGACTCATTGTCAAAACTGTGTTTATGGAAGACAATCTTACTTGGCTACGAGTGATCACCAAAGAACAATGAAGAAGAATGGTGTCTTTCCAGGCTTTTCAATGGCTGGCAGTAATTTACACCTCCAGTGCCCCCCTGCTACCCCTCTTAGCACCCCCTGAGATAATCCCATCGCACCTCAGGGGAGAGTACCCCCTTTAGGAACCACTGGTTTAGAGACAACATGTCACTGAATGCCTGTTCATGGGGAGTCACAGTTTATGGGCTTCCCAGAGGCATCTGTGGCCAGTGCAAGAAGCAGGATGCTAGAATAAAAGGAACTTTGGTCTGACCTAGCTGTTGCAACCGCTATTCACACCCAAGATGATGTCCTCAGCAGTCCTTGTGTCTTTTGAAGTTCTGTGCTTTTCTCCCTGATGCCAGCCGGGCAAGCTGGGCTCTGGGCTCCAATTTCTCATTCATCAAAAATCTGAGCAAATTGAATTATTTATATTTTAATGTCTGAATCTTTGTGAAGACAGAGAAAAGCAATGTCCATGCTGCTTGCTTATTCATAATGGTGACCTTGGGTGCAAAAGCACTGGTTTCATGTCAGGCACTGATAAACAGCTAAATAAATACAGAAAGCAGATGCTTGAAATTGGAATATTCACACAAAGCCCATTTGCCTCCAGCAAGATGGCAGCTGATGTCCTTTATAGAATTTAACATAGAATGCTTGCAGTTTGGAATTTGCTAATTGTGTACCTTTTTCTTGTCCTATTCTTTATTCAGCTTTCTACATAGAGGAGTGCAGAAATGGTATCTATGTCACTGATATCATTTGTCAAAAGGTAGGCTTAGCGGGACGCGGGTGGTGCTGTGGCTAAAACCTCAGTGCCTAGGACTTGCTGATCGTATGGTCGGCAGTTCAAATCCCCGTGGCAGGGTGAGCTCCCGTCGTTCGGTCCCAGCTCCTGCCCACCTAGCAGTTCGAAAGCACTCTTAAGTGCAAGTAGATAAATAGGTACCACTCCGGCGGGAAGGTAAACGGCGTTTCTGTGTGCTGCGCTGGTGCTGGCTCGCCAGCTGCAGCTTCATCACGCTGGCCACGTGACCTGGAAGTGTCTTCGGACGGCGCCGGCTCACGGCCTCTAGAGCGAGATGAGCATGTAACCCTAGAGTCGGACACGACTGGCCCGTACGGGCAGGGGTACCTTTACTTTTACCTTTAGGCTTAGATATTTGACTGTGTTCCCTACACATGCACAAGTTTGCCCTATAGAGCATCACATCCTTTCTACTACTTTCTGGAACAAGGCTCCCCACCCCCAGCCCCTGCTTAAGATACCTGACCCATTTACTAAATAATGATGCTTTCATGAGGCAAAAGTAAAAGTAATAGCAAGGATCTGAATGGTAAACTGTAGACAAAGAAAGTCTGAGTGAAAATTATTTCAGTTTTAGGAGCCCTCGACACTCATGCTATTGAAAATATATAGTAAAGACCAAGATCACATGTTCAAACTGCTTCCAAATCAAATTACTACGTTATGCTAGTTTGCATCTTGACATCTCCAAGCTTGAAAGCCAATGCACACTTTACACAATTATTTTCTTGAAACTTTTTTTTTTGGGTCAGCCTTGGTTCAATGTATCATGTGCTTGTCTGAACATGCCAAGCTGAGCCCAAATGCTGATTTAGTGATTTAGGGTTACATTGATGCCAAAGAGAGAGAGAGTTAAACACAGACTGAACTCTCCTAATCAAAACACTTACCTATGACTGGAACATGCCAAGTTCTTTGAGATTTTTCAGAACATGGCATGAAGCACAATTGGTGGGATTCACCTAACAAGGCTTTCCCCGCTTTTCCCACCCTGCAAGTCCCCATGCCTGGTCAAAGTGACACTTGTGGGGGTCAGGTAAACCCACAGAACAGTACACAGAAGGAGGAAAGGGGGATCGTGTTGAATTCCCCCATTCAACTTTTTGAGTGTGTTATATGCATGAATCAGTATACAGTATGTCCAGGTAACTGAGTAAATTTTGTGTATAATGAAGAATGTACAGTTTTCACTTTTACTTTTTTCTCTTTTGGAAGGCAACACCATCAAAGTAAAAATACCCAGGAGCATTTCCCCCCTAGATAAATACATTTCACTGCATAAATGCTTTCACTTTAAGAACTTTAATATCAATTTGGATTTCACATGCAATTCACATAAAAACCAGGCCAATATAATGAATGCACTATATAAGAGGTTGAGTTGTGCATATTCTGCATGGTATGCAGATGTTAAACTAACTATTGCTTTCCGTCGATGGCACACTTCATTTGGACTTCTGTCTTCTGCATTATTTTCTATATGCATCAATCAACCTGCAAAAGCACACAAATCTCAGAGGAGGGCTAATTTTCTCTTATGTTAACATTCTCTGAGGATGTGTTATTAGTGCTTAATGGTTTTGTAGATTGAGTGTAATACTCTTCAGCATTTGCATTTTGGGTCTTGCTAGTGATAGAAAAATTAACATGATAGACAGAATTGCCTTGAGTTGTAATGTTCCTTAAAATTCACACACAAATTGGCTCCAATTGGTACCCATCCTCTCTTTTTGCTGCTATTTGAATTGGCTGACCTGCAAGTCTAGTTAACTCCACCGCACACCGGAAAAGTGGATTTATGAATGAAACAGCTATCTTTAGCCCAATCAACAGCTCCACATGGTTACCCACCCTCTATTATATTAAGCTTTCTGCACAGGAGTTATGAAGTTAAACAAAAGCATTATTAAGCGTGGACTTATTCTACTCTAACATTAATTACGGTTTCATAAATCTATGGAACAGACAAAACGAGGAAGGATTTCTTGATCAAGTTGCTTCTTCCATCTAGCATGACACTTATGGCTCTGAAATTCCCCAAGAGATTCCACATACACCGAAGAACAAAACATTTGCCTGGTATATAATGAAAAAGGAGGGAGAAAGAAAACTCTAGCAGCTTTAGCCAGAACTCATTGCTAGAGTAGGTCACATAGAAAGACATTTTTATAATGAGCCATATGTATACTTTCTTATGGAGGCTTAAATTATCCTCAGGAAATATGATTTCTGTCATATTTACTCTTATCATTCTAGCTAGTCTTCAGAATATGTGAAAGAAACTACACTAAACCTACCAGACTGAGCTTCCCAACCAACTTTTCAATCAGATGGGACCAAAGATTTGTTGAACGTTTTTCTTTGTCTTTAAAAAAGGAGCAATAAACAAACTAGAGATGGCTGAAGAACATATGGCACTCTTTTACCATACAGACGTTGCTTCCCCTTCTCTTCTTTCTCTTTGTTCTTAAAATTTTTCCCACTTACCTGTTTGTGTGTCTGTGATTGTTCTTTTTGTTCACTTCATCTTGTACTGTGAGTGCTGAGAAGATGGCGCAAAGGAGTACATTTCCCATAATGATGTAGAAAACAACATTCTACGGCTGCACTTTCCTAAAGCTAATACATACTGGGGGAAATGGTCTATAAAAGCCATTCATTTGTATGTTCAAATTACATGAAGAAATGTATGCCAAAAATGCCAACTGCTGGGGTTAATACTTTCAGTAAGGACACAAACTGGGCGTGCTAGGTGTTAGAAATGCCAATTGAAGAGTTACTAAACAAGATACAGGAGGAGCTTGAAATGGCATGGCTGGTGACATGTGTTCAGGAAGGACGGCTGGCTTTCCTGAATCTTGGACTGCAGCTGCCAATTATAAGAATGTTTGATGGCTCAGTTCAAGAGGCCTACAGCATGCACTTGCATTTGATTTACCAAATTAAATGATGTAAGAAATGAATAGGTAAAAGTAAAGGGACCCCTGACCATTAGGTCTAGTCGTGGCCGACTCTGGGGTTGTGGCGCTCATCTTGCTTTATTGGCCGAGGGAGCCAGCATACAGCTTCCGGGTCATGTGGCCAGCAGGACTAAGCCACTTCTGGCGAACCAGAGCAGCACACAGAAACGGCGTTTACCTTCCCGTTGGAGCGGTACCTATTTATCTACTTGCACTTTGACGTGCTTTCAAACTGCTAGGTTGGCAGGAGCAGGGACCGAGCAACTGGAGCTCACCCCGTCACGGGGATTCGAACCACCGAACTTCTGATCGGCAAGTCCTAGGCTCTGTGGTTTAACCCACAGCGTAGTTTGCATGCAACTGTATACTGACAGGCAATGTAGTTTGGTGGTTAGAGTGTTGGATTAGGAGCTGGGGGGGCAGAGTCCAAATCTCCACTCAACCATGAAGCTCGGTTGGGTCAGTCATAATCTTCCAGCCTTACCTACCCCACAGAGTTGTTGCGAGGATAAAATGGGGATGAGGAGAGTCATGTATGCCACTTCAATCTCCTGGGAGAAAAGGTGATATACCCTTGGAAACATGATCAAGTGAAATCAGTGCGAGTTTGGACAAGTTTACACAGACACATTCCACCACTCAATGGACTGAATTATCAAGTGATCATCATGAAAGCCGGGTGGTAGCCGTGTTGTTCTGACACAGTCGAAATAAATAAAAAGTTGTCCAGTAGCACCTTAGAGACCAGATAAGTTGTTCTGAGCATAAGCTTTTGTGTGCATGCACACTTCTTCAGATACCATGCACACAAGTTTATACCCAGAACAAACTTAGTTGCTCTCTAAGGTGCTACTGGACAACGTTTTATTTATCATGAAAGCCATCATAGATGATTGCAAATAACAGAGAAAACATTTTCATCCCTTCATTTAGTTTTTTCATTAAGTCTTCAAGGGAGGCAGTTTGTACATTCAGCCAGGAGGAACTGAGTAATAAACTCATTGGGCCAGAATCAGTCAAGTAGTTCCACTATAGGCTCCAGTCCGGAGGTGCCAACTTCTGAAGGAGAATGGGGGTGGCAATATCACACGGCACATGATGTCAGGAAGCGGTGGTAGCATGGCAGCAGCGTAACTTCAATGGCCACAGCTCCTCCTTCTACCAGTGCCACCAGCCAGGGCTGCTTCCTTGCTCCTTCCCCTCTACAGCAGAAGCGGCAGGAAGAGGAGCCAGCCACGGTGTGCTCCGCTCCCTGCTTGCCCTCCTCCACCCTTTTTGAACATTGGGGGGCAGCCCCATCCCAAAATATTGGGGGGCCCAAAAGAGCTCAGCCCCTAGGAGATGGTACCCCTGTGCTCTTGCTAATGCAATGGGGCTTCCCCCTCCCACTTCCTCACCCCTGTGCCCCCCTCAGTTATCTCTGGAGGGTCAAAAGAACTGCCTGAACAAATGCACTGGAGAAGCAGAAGGGGGGGCATTCCATTGGGCAAATTTGTTTGCCTTGCATCGATGGAATGCTTGTTTTATTATGACATTGAATTCTTCTCACTGAGTGATAAGTCACTGAGGGGCATAAATGCATACAGTGGTACCTCTGGTTAAGAACTTAATTCATTCTGGAGGTCTGTTCTTAACCTGAAACTGCATTGCCGCCGCACGATTTCTGTTCTCATCCTGAAGCAAAGTTCTTAACCTGAGGTACTATTTCTGGGTTAACAGAGTCTGTAACCTGAAGCGTATGTAACCTGAGGTACCACTGTACAGTGGTACCTCAGGATGCGAACAGGATCCATTCCAGAGCCCTGTTTGCATCCTGAACAGAACATAAGACGCAACTGCGCATACGCGGCTTGCATTTCGCCATCTCCACGCATGCGCGTGACATCATTTTGACCGTCTGCACATGTGCAAGCGGCAAAACCCGGAAGTAATGCGCTTGGTTACTTACGGGTCGCCGTGGAACGCAACCCGAAAATACTTATCCTGAAGCATATTAATCCCAAGGTATGACTATATATGAATCTGTGGCCCTGTATGACATCATTCAAATAAATAAACCTTCAAACAAATGGATTATTGGTGATTACAATATAGTGAAAGAAAGCTAGATTCATCATTAAATCTCTAGCAGCTCTGCTATAGAATAGCCACAATAGCATTTCTCAGGATGATTTCTTATTTTTATTTTTTTGCATTTTTGTGGAGTAAAAATATGTTGTTCTTGTTAAATACTGTGGCTAGTCCAATGACTATAAAAAAGCTGCCATAGTATAAATTAACCATACTTATTTTACACATTTAGTGTAAATCCAGCCAAATTATGATTTTTAAAAATATATTTTATTCAGTTTTCAAAGATGTTGTACAACAGGGAAAAGAAAGGAGGAATCAGTAAAGTACAATAGTGCACTTTCTTTGTGAAACAAATTATGTTATGTTTTCTTCCACAAATAATGCATGCTTTGGGGGTTCACCGTCCCCATAGATGCAAGCTATTTGTCTGACAATAAGACTCTCAGTCATGGTTGTCTTCAGTGCAGGACTGACTTTTTTATATGATTGCAGTTTTGACATCTGACATTTCCGCATTCACCCTTCATCTACCAAGATCGTCCCCTACTGACAAGCCAGTACAGGCAAGAACGGCTTGCTCTGTTCTTCAGGATCTGTAACACTGGGCTATTTTAGGAAAGCCTTGTCTTCAAGCATGGGGTTCCTTCAAGCTTTGTGTGATGCCAAACTTTAAGAAATCGCTACAAATCAAGATGATGATTCAAGTGGCAACCACAGAAGTTAAATGTCTCCATGCCACGAAGCCTTTTCATGCCCTCCAGTGATTGTGGATGTCTCAAACATCTAAAGGGCAGAAGCATTACCAAGCACCTTTGGGAAGAATGGTGAAGAAGCAGGCCATGGACTTGCAAAAAAATTGGGTCACTGTTGAAAGAATATTATTACCTTTTAAGCAGTGCCTTCAGTCCAGCTTCATTTCCACTTAAGGATAATGGCCTTGTGGCCAGGTAGCTTGTCCTTACATGGTTCCCAGTCTTTAGAGCTGGTCCCTCAAGCAATGGCGTCTGGTTGGCTAGTGGTTGCAAGCAGTGTCTCCACCCCCATCATTCAGCCTGGATGTTGAGGTCCAGCGCCGAGGGCCTTCAGGCAGTTCCCTCACTGCGAGAAGCAAAGCTACACGGAACCAGGCAGAGGGCCTTCTAGGTAGTGGTGCCTGCCAAAGAGATGTCAAAGAGATAAACAACTACCTGACATTTAGAAGACATCTGAAGGCAGCCCTGTTCGGGGAAGTTTTTAATGTGTGACATTTTGATGTACCGTATTTTTCGCTCTATAACACGCACCCGACCATAACACACACATAGTTTTTAGAGGAGGAAAATCCGTAGGCATGCCACCCGTAGGTATTCCCTCCATAACACACACAGACATTTCCCCTTACTTTCTAGGAGGAAAAAAGTGAGTGTTATGGTGCAAAAAATACGGTATTTTTAATCTTTGTTGGAAGTCGCTCAGAGTGGCTGGGGAAACCCAGCCAGATGGGTGGGGTACAAATAATAAATAATAATAATAATAATAATTATTATTATTATTATTATTATTATTATTATTATTATTATTATTATTATCATCAAGCTAGAGACCACTTGCCTCAACTTTTTCCATCATCTCTCTCTTCAGGAAGGCCTTGTAAGCAAATGTGAACACAAACTTTGCATTTTCAAAAAGGTTTTCTAACAATACATTGCCACAAAAGTTTTGAAACTGCTAACAAAGAAATGCTGTTCATTTATTTAGCTACATTTGCATGCTGCGTGATCTAATAAAATAAAATAAATCGCTAAGCAGTTTGCAGAAAATAAGGATGCATTTCTGATTGCAACTGAGTGACTCCACAAAGAGTAACTATACCATTGCAAGGGTTCAATGACAATGATATGAGGACCAGAGAATCTAAATAACAACTGAGGCAGAAAGACCCTGCCAGCTGCGACCCCTTACCTTCTCCTTCCAGATTCAACCACCTGTACATGCAAGAATCAAGCCCTGAACTGTTGCAAAGTTTCAGTTACTGTCATATTAAACCTTTTTAATAATGGATTTTAAATATGCAATAGTTTTAGTACTTTTTATATGTGTAATTGTTATATATATGCCATACACTTCAGGATGCCTAATGTGAAGTGATTCATAAATGAAATAAATAAAAATACAGTGGTACCTCAGGTTACATACGCTTCAGGTTACATACGCTTCAGGTTACAGACTCCGCTAACCCAGAAATAGCTTCAGGTTAAGAATTTTGCTTCAGGATGAGAACAAAAATCGTGCTCTGGCGGCGCAGCAGCAGCAGGAGGCCCCATTAGCTAAAGTGGTGCTTCAGGTTAAGAACAGTTTCAGGTTAAGTACGGACCTCCAGAATGAATTAAGTACTTAACCCAAGGTACCACTGTAATCCAAAACATCTGGAAGGCACCAGGTTAGTGAAGGCTGCTTTCACCTCTTTATTCTTGTAGAAGTTATTCCAGTTTATAGCTCTTTCTCCTGGCTACCGTTACTTCCTGTATTCTTGCAAAGACTGCTGGGAATTGTAGTATTGCAGGAATAGACAGATGAGAAGACACAATCTGGACAAGACCTTATTGTTTCCAGTTTCACTGCCAGCTTTTTTTATGGGAGATAATGAAGTACCTGGAGATGGCTGTGTGATAGATATGTGTTTCTTTACTGTGTTTAAGAAGCTATCACATGTACACGCAGATGTTGATGGAGTATATAAATGAATATAACATGGGGAAATGATGGCTCCATGCTTTACAAAGCAAACACAAAAGCTATGTGCATACTGTTGTGTACCCTAAACACCAGTGAACTCACAACAACTGCATTTATTATATAACATGTGGAAATATCTTATTTTTTATCCAGTCTCTGGGTGAGCTGGTTTCTTCTCTCCTCTTGTTATTTATGTTGCCAAGCTTCTGGACTTGGTAGAAACAATTAGGAACATAAGAAACTGAGTTATACAAGCTTAGTTGGTAGAGCACTGGACTCAATCTTGGGGTCATGGGTCTGAGCACTATGTTGGACCAAAAGATCCCTGCATTGCAGAGGGTTGGACTATATGACGCTTGTGATCCCTTCCAGCTCTACGATCCTACTCCTGTCATCCATGATCACATGGGGGGCATGGGAGTTGTCTTACTCCTATACTAGGTTCTTGATCTGAATTGCATGTGGAAGTCAAGGGAAAGGGTTCCAACTATGAATAAAGTGAGCATCTGAGCAAGCACCCCTGCTAAAATGCTTGTGACCAGATTGAAGATCAGGTCAGCTTCTTCTTCTGCTGCTGCTGCTGCTCCTTGCCCATGGATTAAGCCTGGGAAGGGAGAGGGCAGTGGGTGAAGTGATCCTGGGAATGGCTGTAGTAGCAAAGAGGACTAACTCATTAAGTTGTCTTGGGTAGGTGGTGAGCTCTTTGGTTGTCAACGGGTATCCAATGACAACAATCCTTAATGCTCCCTCAACTTCAAGGCTGGATGAAGATGTTTGTTCCTTGTTATCAAAGTCAGAATGCATAAACACTTTAGATTCCCTAGAACTACAGTAGCAGCACAAAAATAATTTAGAGATAGATCCAGTGCTATAGCTAAATGTGAAAGCAGTTTTCAGTTCTGAAGCCAGTTCAATATTTACTAACAAAATCTCTTCTATTCCAGAAGAGAGTGGATTATAGCAATTCTACTGAAGGAGGAAACAAGACAAGTATATATATATATATGTATGTATGTATATATATATATTGACCAAACTGCGGGAGGCAGTGGAGGACAGAGGTGCCTGGCGTTCTCTGGTCCATGGGGTCACGAAGAGTCGGACACGACTAAACGACTAAACAACAACAACATATATATATTTACCACTACTACTAATACTGTTGTTGTTGTTGTTGTTGTTATTCAACACTCAGTGCTTAAGGGTGGATGCCTTCACACTAATTCCAGGGATATCAATTATTCTAGAATCGCAAATAAAATGGTCAAAAAACAGTAAAAATCAAACACAGGCAGACACCTTTTGAAACCCGCCTACCGAACAGCTTATGGGATCTGTTTATTCATTCAACAAATATATGTTGAAAGATTAGGCTGGAGTTGGCTGCCATTCAGCAAGATAAATGTAGAGTAGACTCATTTTCTGCCTCACTTAATGCTTAAGGATTTGTATTAAAGGAGGTAAAAGCAGGGGGTGGGGAATTCCAGCCACCTAGATCTTTGGAGTGGGATTATTTTGCCAAGGACCTCACACAGAGGGTCTGATCAGCCCCCTTACATAGAGTGAACGGTCTATTTTTTCCCCCATAGAAAATTGACAAAGAAAGAAAACTGGCAATCAAGGAGCACTTGCAGAGACTATTCAGACTCCAAAGACTGGTTTTCACAAATAGCATCAGTAAAACTGTGTCTGGACTATGCCACTTTGAACTGCAGGTGATTCACATGACTGAATACATGAAAATATATTCCTATGTATAGAAAACCTAGGATGTCGGGGAACTAGGCTTGGACATTTATTTCTGACTGCTACTTTTCCATACATTTTTTTGTATGCAGGGAATGTTCAAACGACCTGAAATGGCACCACTCAGATTTTCCACCTCACCCACTTGTTTGTGATAATAGGGCCTTAAGTGACAAGAGAAATAACATAAAGCTAGAAAAAGTTTTTGACTATACAGTAGGGGTGAGGAACCACAGTTTAAACCGATGTGTGTCTGTCTTCTAGTCAGCATCTCAGATTCCCTCAGCGGACCAAGAGAGGCAGGTCCTGATTGAAAGGCAAGCATAACTACGGAGCCTGTCTAGTAAGGTTTTCTGGCTGTGTACACACTCCCATTTACACTGCATCCTGTGTGCTCCCACAATCGGTTTTGGAAGTGGTATATACAAAAAGTTAGCCCCAATTCATATCTATCCTGCCATTTCTTACTAAATACTGCATGTTGATGTGTTTCTGCCAAACCAGCTTTGATCCGAATTGAGAAAAATAACAGCTTAGCTGTATTAGGCTGGCCTGTCTCCATGCTCCCTCTCTTCTCCAGCCTCCAGGGAAATGAGTGAGAAAGAGATGGTAACCAGGAGAAAATTGATCGGGAGAAGTTTTTCTCCCTCTGTCATAATATTAGAACTTGGGAATATTGAAATACAAATCCCTTCTTCACACGGTGCATAACTAATAGAATTTGCTCCCATAAGATGTAATGGACACCACCTTAGGTGACTTTAAAAGAGGATTAGATAAATTCATGTAGGATAAGGCTACAATAATGGCTATCAGCCATAATGGGTATGTCCTGCCTAAACTGTTGGAAGCACCATGCCTCTGAATATCAGCAGCTGGGAATCATAAGTGGGGTATGTGCTGGTGTACTCAGGTTCTGTTTGTGGGCTACTTTCATTCTGGAAAGAAAAGCTCAGTTAGAGAATTTATGACTTAGAGAGTGACTCACTTGCTACTGAGTCATAGCTGCAGAGGGGGCTTGCCGCTGCTGAATTCCATCATTTGCCACCTGAGGTGACTGCCTCGCTCTGCCTAATGGTAGGACCAGCTCTGACCACCTGTGCTTCAACTGCAGCAACAGTTAAGAATACCTTTTACCAGTTAAGGTTGGTGCACCTTCTTGTGCTTAAGAAGCCAAACCAGGCCTTTGTCATTCATGCAGTAGATCAAAAGTGGAGAACAAATGTGGCCATCCATGCCTGCCTATCTAGCCCTCAAGGTTCTCCCCAAACAAAGCTTTCTGCAGGCCACACCCCTCTTCTTGAGACGGCATCATTTACTAGCCTTGTTCCATTCCCTCACTGGCATTCAACCCCACAGAATTTTGTCCATGAGGCAATGCAACCATTAAGTCCATTGTCCATTCTTAGTTAATTCCAATTGCGATTACTATGATGTGTGCTGAATTTGGTTGCGGCTTCCTTTGAAAGCATTTCAGAAATCTCAGTTAGTAAGGGGAGTAATTTTAAAAAAATCTCTCTCTCTGAATATTACCACCTTCATTAGCCACTGATTTGTTTTCTACATTAATTCAAATAAATGATTTTGTCCTAGAAAGCCCTGTTTGACCTTGGTCACACCCACACCATCCATTTAAAGTACTCTTATGCCACTTTGACAGTCATGGCCTCCCCTTCAAATCCTGGGACTGGATTTAAAGGGTCCTGGGAATTATAGCTCTGTGAATGTCTCCTAACAGCTCTTAGCGCTCCTAACAAACCACAGTTCCCAAAATTCTTTGGGGAAGCCATGACTCTTAAAGTGGTATAAATGTATGACCAAGAATGGCCTCCACCAAAGAAATGATCTGCTGATGCATGCCCAACACACTGTGGCAGCTCAATGTGTGGCACGTGGCCCAATTTATATGGTAGCTCTGAGATAGTGGAACAACCTTCTTAAGAAAACTTATCTTGTCCAGTCACTCCTTGTACAGTGGAACCTCGGGTTGCGGACATAATCCATGATAGAAGCACATCCACAACCCGCAGCGTTCGTAACCTGCAGTGCTGCGTCTGCACACGTGCGTGACGCGATTTGGCGCTTCTGTGCATACGCGAGTGGCAAAACCTAAAAATAACCCTTTCCGGTACTTCAGGGTTTTCCAGGGTCTGCAACCTGAAAACACGTAACCCGAAGCATTTGTAACCCGGGGTACCACTGTACTTGGCAGCTAAAACTTATCTGCTCCAGTGGGAAATTTCAGGTGTAGCCTTATAAGATGGATGTCCAACTGCTTCTGTCTCTGCTTCTTTACCATTGTCAAGATTCAGTAAGAACAACTTTTTGGGTGTACTGTTTATCTAGTATGAGGAATCCTAATGCCAAGCAAGGCTCCTACTTGTTGACCTTGTGCGCTGTTGTTTCATTATCTGAACTGAGAATACCAGTAGACAGACCCAAATGGGAAAGGGTGGCAAAGGTAAATTTCAACAACCACATCTTCGTGGCCTGGCCCCTGACTCCTTAACTGTTGTTTTGACAGCAAACAGAAACTAGAAACAAATTTCAGCTCCACAGAAATACATGTCAGCATCCCAGCAAAAGATGGAACAATGAGTGGAGGCAAAGATCAGTGATGATGTCAGAGATAAGAGCAACTAGTCACAGGTGGCAGGATTTGTTGAGGGAAACTTGGGAGTCCATGGGCTTTCCCTCATCATATGGAGAGAGAGAAACCCTAAATGTAATGTTAATCATGTTGTTAGACTTTGAGTGGATGAAATAGCTAGCTCAGGGAGCACATGGCAGACCCCTCCTCCATCTCAAGATCCTGCTCTCAATCAGCCCCATCTCCCAGGCTGGCTATTTTTAAAAGGGAAATTGTGCACTAAAGGGCAAATCTGTGATTAAACTTAGTTTGGCCCTACAGAAGTGTAATTTGATAGAAGGTACGTTAGGAGGCCAGTAGTGATGTATGGAAGTGAGAGCTGGACCATAAAGAAGGCTGATCACCGAAGAATTGATGCTTTTGAATTATGGTGCTGGAGGAGACTCTTGAGAGTCCCATGGACTGCAAGAAGATCAAACCAATCCATTCTTAAGGAATCAGCCCTGAGTGCTCACTGGAAGGACAGATCCTGAAGCTGAGGCTCCAATACTTTGGCCACCTCATGAGAAGAGAAGACTCCTTGGGAAAGACCCTGATGTTGGGAAAGATGGAGGGCACAAGGAGAAGGGGATGACAGAGGACGAGATGGTTGGATAGTGTTCTCGAAGCGACCAACATGAGTTTGACCAAACTGCGGGAGGCAGTGGAAGACAGGAGTGCCTGGCATGCTCTGGTCCATGGGGTCACGAAGAGTGGGACACGACTAAACAACTAAACAACAACAACAAAGTTAGGAGGAGTTTCCAGCAGTTATGTTGCAAACCCATGAGAGATAATAACCAACTCTGAAAAGATGTTGGTTCTGAAAGCTAAAGATAGGCACACAATAGTTGATATGAAAAAGTGACGGCCTTAATAAAAAATTGTGGCAACCAAATTCAGTGTCCTGAGAGGGGGGGGGGAACGTGTTTCACAAACAGTTTCCATTCCACTGGTGGATGGACTCCATTGGCTATCAGCCTGTAATAATAACAGAAACTACAGTGTTCCTCGAGTGCTGAAGAACACCAGGAAATAATTTATACCTAGAACAGCATCCATTTTAAGATGAATGGCTGTGAAAGTTGCAAAATGTTAAATAAAATGTGCTTTTCTGCACTTATCACCTGCATCGTTTTATCAATTTTCCCACAGCAAATCTATAGTAGTATCAAATATATAGTAGTCCCATTGATACCAAATTGCCTTTAATTCCCTTGAGGTGCTCCCACACTCAATAACGCTGCAGCTTTTGCAGAGGGAATAAATTGTACCTGGGGAAGGGAGAAAGTGTCCGCCCTTGTGGCATTTCTGGTGCTAGACTTAGAAGGAGAAAAGAGAACTGGGCACTGCAGTTTAGTTACAATGATGTAAACCTAAGGCTGCAATCTTCTGTGTGCTACTTGGGACCATATTAGATCAGTCTGTGGTCTAATACGATCATATATACAAAGTATGGCTGAGATTATTCACTTCCCCCCTTGAAAGTAGTGACTTTGGGAGGTAGAAGGCCTTTCCCCACTGTTATTCATAATTGTCAACACTTATCCTCCCCCCCCCCGCCCACTATTTTCTTAATCTCTCTGGTTCATTCCTTCTCAAGTGGTCACAGGGAATACACGCTGAATGTGATGATTTACAGTACATTGATTTAAAACTATCTGTTAAACTCACTAAATAAACTCCATTTAGAGTAATGGTAATCCTCTTTATTCTGATTGCATGGGTGATACCACCTAATCAGGGTTTGGTACTGCACTCTCCCATCACTTTTTCATTCCAGGATATATATAATCAATTACCTTGCTTAAAAGCACTAAATGGAACCTGCCCACTGAATCATTGTAGCAGCCGGGGGTGGGAGGAGGTTATTGGAATTAAGATAGACACACCCTACCGAAAAATGTTGTGAGATCCCCTGCCCAGCTTTAACTCAGCTCTAATACTTATAAATACCAGAAAATCAGTGTAGATATAATAAAAACCAGCGCAATACTGGATCTGCCCCAAGGGATTTCTGCTATGGCAATTGTTATAACCAAACACCCAGAATTATCATTTCTTACTTGCTGCCATCAGATGAATGCTTTAATTCCAGCCCTATTTCTTTCCACAGTTAATAAATCCATATGTATCTTATTTTATTCCTATGGAAGGTACGACTCAGTCTGGAAATGGCCATGCTATTCTCATACCAGTCATGGCCATAATTATCCCTGTCAATAGCCTTATTGCACTCATTACACATTATTATGTGCACAAAAAAGTGCACGAAGACCTGGCACAGTGTATCCCATAATTTAAGTGCCCAGGCCTGGGCTTAATTTAGAAAAGATAAACTAAATTTTGGTAAAGGAGTTGCTGACTTTGAACCGCTTAATCTAAAACATCTGATTTTTGTTATAAAGGATATGGCTTGACACTCAAAAATTTAACCTACACACTAACGTTATGCTAGGGGGAAAAACAGTAATGGGGTTCTAATGAATTCACTAGAGACCATTTGCATTTTGAAGCACACATAAAATGCGACCATGTGTGTTAGGTTTTGGCAAACTGCTAGGTATTTTGCTGCTGTCAGTCATCCAGAACTTCCATATATATCTTAGTACTGTTGCATTTAACACAGCAGCAATCTAGGATGGGCTCCTTTTGAACACTTACTAATGCTTAGCCTGGACAAGGCAAACTATAGATGTTAGACCTAATGGACAGTCAGGCTATATTTACAGTCTTCACTGCTTAGAGCAGGGTTAGCCAATGTCGTACATCCCCCCCCCCCAGGTCTTGGACCCCAGCTCTCATCATAGGCCATGCTGGGGCTGAGGCTGATGGGAGTTGGGATCCAATAACATAAGGAGGTCAGGTCACCATGCTGGCTGCCTTTGGGCTTACAGGGTTTGGAGCGTGGCCCAAAAACTTACTCTTGGGAACAAGAGAGTGGTTGTCAGTTATCAGTTATCAGCCTGGACTGTGTTATAACCACCAAAACAAAGCCCTTGCACTGCCTTTGACTTGGGTGAGAAAGAGATACGGGCTGCTGCACTCCAGGGGGACATCTAGCACATCCTTCTTTACTCTCCCAACCTGAGGATGTGACCCTTCCCCTGTCCTCTGACTCCAGAGATCAACCCCCAGTAGTGTCTATATATCCCCAGCCTTACAGAAACCATCAGTTATAGAACTAAACAAGAGTCTTTTAGCAGGGCCAGATTCTGTGGGGAGGTGGGGCCAAGTGCAGAATAGCAGCCTTCATAAGACTCAGTTCTTTGCTGAGGCAACATTTCTTCATAACCTGTAAGAAGAAGAAAACCACAGCCAGAAGAGTTCACTGGGAGCTTTTCTTGGTCCTGATAAGGCTTATAACTATCTTGTCTAATCAAGCCACATGCTCCTGAATCTGATTCTACATGATTCAAATCTGCTCACTGAGACTTTACTTGACACGATCATACCAGCAAAGTTTTTATCTGGTATGACATTAATTAAACAAGCTTGTTACCACCTCCACTGAGAGCCTCAAGTCCCAGCAGAATAGAATAAATTGATACTAGAATTACAAGTCCCAGAATCCCTGGCTGAAGTCCTTCTCTTTAGGGAAAATGGTATGCATAACATCAGCTTCCTGCCCAGAAATTCTGGAACTGTTCATTCCAACCTCTGGCAAGAACAGATACTCTGCCAGGGCCTGGGAGTGCTCACTGCTGTTTCCACCTTCTCCTGCCCCAGGGGAAAACAGCAGTTTACACAATCAAGGAGACTGTAGCCCTACTTGCCAAAAGCTTCAAGGCCAGGAATGTGTTCACAATCTTTTTTATAAACACGCATGGAGAGCTGCTTGGTTATATAATCACCTTTTCATGAATGCTTGTGGCAGCCCAGAGTAGTTGGCTGAAGGTCACTTCATGGAAGATAAAGGTAGTTTGTTCCAGAACTGTCCAACCAGGTCCCAAATTAATGTCACCATCACATCACATTGATGTTCCAGAGCATGATCTCTAGGTGGACCTCAATTCCACCAGTGGAGATTCCAAATTGGTTTATGGCATATACCAAGACTGTAAACTGACAACAGCACTGTAGGTACAGAAATGTACTCATAAGAATATCTTATGTATATGTGGCATTGTTAGAAGAAAGAGCAAAGTGCAACATCATAAAATATGTAATGAATCTTTGCTAAGTCTTTCATAAGAATTCAATGAGACTCAACAGTGATCTATGCCAGTTTGGGCAATTACCATCTACTTAGAGCTCAGCTGCACTTGCTCAAACTGCTATATTTCATGGATGTTCTGCCAACAGCATAACTTACAACAGATACACTTTTGACAACTCCAGTTGAAACATTTCAAACACAATTCTGGAAAGCGTAAATATGGAAAATTAGGTTGACTTTTTTGGTATGCCAAGAATACCCACGCTGCTTTATGGTGACCTGATTCAGCAGAAAGGCAAACAACAGGATGAAAGAATGTATTTATTGTGTCTCAAGCATACAGTGCAGGTCACTGCTGTTTTCTGTTTACATTGTAGTGGCCCTTAACACTCCTAGAGCAGTTTATTCAGCTGTGTCTACAACACAAAATGATGTGCCGTATTTCCTCTTAAACCATATTTTAAACTTTCTGGGCCCAGTCACACTTTTCTATACATTCTGGGTAATCCAGGGGTGGGTGGCTGATTTTTCCTGTGGTTCAACCCCCTTAGGTAAAACACTGTATCTTTAAGTCATCTAAGTAGCAAAGTCAGGACATAGGGCTCAGCATTCATATAGGAATTCACAATTTATAAAGTATTAAATCTCTCATAATACAGTACTAGAACCCATGGCCCAATGAAATGAAAGGGTGTGAGATGTTGTGGTGGCCCTCAACTTTGTTGTTGTTGTTTAGTCATTTAGTCGTGTCCGACTCTTCGTGACCCCATGAACCAGAGCACGCCAGGCACTCCTGTCTTCCACTGCCTCCCGCAGTTTGGTCAAACTCATGCTGGTAGCTTCGAGAACACTATCCAACCATCTCATCCTCTGTTATCCACTTCTCCTTGTGCCCTCCATCTTTCCCAACATTAGGGTCTTTTCCAGGGAGTCTTCTCTTCTCATGAGGTGGCCAAAGTATTGGAGCCTCAGCTTCAGGATCTGTCCTTCCAGTGAGCACTCAGGGCTGATTTCCTTGAGAATGGATAGGTTTGATTTTCTTGCAGTCCATGGGACTCTCAAGAGTCTCCTCCAGCACCATAATTCAAAAGCATCAATTCTTCGGCGATCAGCCTTCTTTATGGTCCAGCTCTCACTTCCATACATCACTACTGGGAAAACCATAGCTTTAACTATACAGACCTTTGTTGGCAAGGTGATGTCTCTGCTTTTTAAGATGCTGTCTAGGTTTGTCATTGCTTTTCTCCCAAGAAGCAGGCGTCTTTTAATTTCGTGGCTGCTGTCACCTGGAATTAGACGCATTAATGGAAGATAAAGCTATCAATGTCTGGTACTCCTGATAGCTGAATACTTCCTACAGGATCAAAGACAGCATACCTCTGAGTCCAGTAACACCAGTGGAAGAGGATCATTGCCCTTGTGCCCTGTCTGTGGGTTTCGCATAGGCATCCGGTTGGCCACGGACAGAAACAAGATGCTGGACGAGATGCGTATGATTCAGCAAGGCTCTTCTTATGTTCTTAATGTCCCATCCTAGAATCTACAACCAGCTAAGACTAAAGAGATTCTTCCTTGCATATAAGAGGCACACTGAATGTACAGAGAGGCCCTCTCAGTGGTTACTCTTCAGCTTTACCAAGGCCAGACACTCTTAAAGGCAATAGTCACTACAAGGTTCAATAGCCAGACATTGTGCATTTTAGTTGTATTTATATGTGCCAATTCATACAACATAGCATGGTGGTGTACAACATGGTGGTATTCAGCTAAGTTTTATTCAGAGCAGACTCATAGAAATTAACAATCATGACTAAACTGGGTCCATTAATTTTAATAGGTCTACTCTGAGTAAAATTTAGTTGACTGCCGCCCAATATATGCAATCAAATATAACGCCTGAACTGACTTCAAAAAAGGAGTTGTGAGGCTAAAATGCTTCTTTGAGCTACTTGACAGAAGAGCTGGATACAAATATAGCCAACAGAGATTAAAGACACTTCACTGAGCACCACGAAAAGGAGCAAAGTATAAATCTAACTACAAATGAAAGCAGGGTGAATCAGTCATAATATGTGAAAGCAGCCTTTCAGGAAAGAAAGTGAACCCTGACATATCTTTTAGGGTTACTGAACTTCAGCTAGGATTTGTTTCTCTTTTTCGCTGTTTGATGAATATGACACAGTTGCAACACTTAAAACATTTAAGGTGTGCAAAATGTACCTCAGTGATTAGGAAAAGAATAGCAGGAACATTTGCTCTAGCATATGACATTCACAGCTCATAGGTCCAAACCAGGGTCTGGTTCACGCATAATGCTAAACCAGTGTTAACATTAACTACAGTTAATCATAGTTAAAGAAGATGTGTTTGGCAGATGATCACTTAAACCTTGGTTTGTGATATTAAGGTAAAGGTAAAGGTACCCCTGCCCATACGGGCCAGTCTTGACAGACTCTGGGGTTGTGCACCCATCTCACTTAAGAGGCCAGGGGCCAGCGCTGTCCGGAGACACTTCCGGGTCACGTGGCCAGCGTGACATCGCTGCTCTGGCGAGCCAGAGCTGCACACGGAGACGCCGTTTACCTTCCCACTTGTAAGCGGTCCCTATTTATCTACTTGCACCCAGGGGTGCTTTCGAACTGCTAGGTTGGCAGGCGCTGGGACCAAGCAACGGGAGCGCACCCCGCCGCGGGGATTCGAACTGCCGACCTTTCGATCGGCAAGCCCTAGGCGCTGAGGCTTTTAACCATTACAGAATAGTTAAAACAACAAGCAAGTGACTGAGTCTTGATTGTGGCTCGACTTTTCAGCCACTCTTCTTTCATATGTCTAGAGCTTTTGGACGGTGGCAGCTCCTTAACCATAGTTAAAGAGAAGGTCCAAGTCCACCTGTAATGCTGAACTGTGTTTAACATTAAATAAAGTTTTAAAAAATGGCTAGGAACCTTGGTTAATGAGCAACCGTTAATAAACACTAAGCCACAGTTTAATAAACCATGGTTTAGCATTATGCAGGCCCAGATACAACATGGCAGGCTGGTGCATTTTCTTCTTGTATCTGCTCCAGGAGTAGCCAACATGGTGGCCTCCAGGTGTCGTTGAATACCATTTGCCCCAGTCAACATGGCCAGGGCTGACGTGGGCTGTGATCCAGCAAGATCTGGAAGGCACCACAATGGTTACCCTTGTCTACTTCATCAAGAGCTTGCCAAGAATAATCAGTTGTACTCCTACTGACCTTACAGCACTCATTGCTTTTAGCAAATTTACCTCTACCCAGCTTTTCCAGTCTCAGAACCAGGTGAGAGTGTGGAACTCCCAAAGCAATGGAGGAGAGCAAGGTAAGCTCAAAGTGCAAGAGGAAGTGTTTTAACTCTCCTCCCTGCATGCTCCTTTTCTGGGGTGGGTAAAGAATCATAGAATCATAGAGTTGGAAGAGACCACAAGGGCCATCGAGTCCAACCCCCTGCCAAGCAGGAAACACCATCAGAGCACTCCTGACATATGGTTGTCAAGCCTCTGCTTAAAGACCTCCAAAGAAGGAGACTCCACCACACTCCCTGGCAGCAAATTCCACTGTCGAACAGCTCTTACTGTCAGGAAGTTCTTCCTAATGTTTAGGTGGAATCTTCTTTCTTGTAGTTTTATGTCCTTCCCTGATTTGTTTGCAAATAGAACAGATAATGTGCACAAAGTACATGTAGGTGCCCTATCCCATCTTGTCTGGCCATGAGGAAAAAACTTTTTTTGGATCTACAATAGTTCCAAGGTCACTGGCCAAGGTGTGACACAAATAAACACAGCCCAGAACATTTTGTATAGGCGGGGACATGACATTTTCACCCAATACACTCAGAGGTAAGAGAATGGCTATAAGATTATATTTCCATTCTTGAAGGGTCCCAGGCTGCGAAGTAGAAGAAAAGCACTCCATGCAGATCCATGCCCATGCCTTCTACAGGTGGACTAGATTGTTTGGATGTGGTCATAGGAGGCAAAGCACTGCGTCATATATAGCACCCTGTTTCCACAGTCGGAAGAGTCTCTAGATCATTGCCTGAGTGTTTATGTCATAAGAAAAAGAATCTCTGTAGGAAGAGTGAAAGGTTCTTTCTCTTTCTCTCTCTCTCTATTGCTGTGGGACACCCAAACAAAGCTCCTGTCTTTAATTTCTGCTTCCTTTCATTTTGGTTTTGATAACATGGGTTTCTTCAGACTAGTGTAGCAGTAAGCTCCCCACCCCCACCCCACCCCACCCCAAGGAGCTGAAGACACAGTCAATAACTGGCATGTTTTATTTTTGATTGAATGTCTTGCTTGAGGCATCTTTTCAAGGCTTTGCACCAAAAATGTGGGAAATTGCTATGGATCAAGCTCAGGACTTTAAAGTAGTAGCACAGTGTGAAACACTTGTTATAAACACAGACTGTAGCACACTGCAGAAATAAAATAGTGGGTCACTATTTTCTTCACAGGAGAGGGAGGTGGACATATGCCCTTTTCTAACATTCAAATATTCACAATGCAAAGATAGGGCCCCAAATCCCCATCGCAATAATGCATCTGTGACAACCAATGCAAGCCATGGCCACAAAGGCCAAATGGGTTCACGCCCTCTTTGCAAAGCCTTACTTTGCTTTTTAGCTGGGAGCTCACTTAAACCTTCCCCTATAACCTCTTCCCCTTTCCTCATCCACAGGTGTCTGTATGGGTGTGTACACATGTACACGCATGCAGTTTGCAGAAGTTAAAACTTGGGTTTTTTCACAATCCTATAATGTGGATTTTAGTATTAATCCATTTCCATTTCTTCTCCTCAGCATATTGCTTCAAGTATTTTGGGATACAGCCACGGAACTGCACAAAGCATTGAAAGGGGGGAAATGCATTAAAAGATGGAGGCCTGGGAGTAATTCAAAGAGGTGGGCATGTTTCCTTTTTTTCCTTTTTTGGGTTCTGTACGCTTACAGTGGGACACAGGTGGCACTGTGGTCTAAACCACAAAGCCTAGGGCTTGCCGATTGGAAGGTAGGCGGTTCGAATCCCCGTGATGGGGTGAGCTCCCGTTGCTCGGTCCCTGCTCCTGCCAACCTAGCAGTTCGAAAGCATACAGAGCAAGTAGATAAATAGATACCCCTCCAGCGGGAAGGTAAACAGCGTTTCTGTGCGCTGCTCTGGTTTCACCAGAAGCGGCTTAGTCATGCTGGCCACATGACCTGGAACAAACTGTCTGTGGAAGCAGACAAATTACCTTGGCCTTTAAAGCAAGATGAGAGCCCCAACCCCAGAGTCATTCGTGACTGGACTTAATTGTCATGGGCCCCTTTACCTTTACCTTTTTACGCTTACAGCATTTCTCTCTCTCTTTTTGGTGGGCATGTTTTCTATGAGCTGCTATCTGAGGGGAGAAGGCAAAGATGCAGTAACCAGCAAGGGAAAATAGGAAATTCCCCAGTGAAGATTTTGATCCCAAGTGGAGAACTTGGGGGACATAAAAGCTTGGCTCTTTTTCAGGGCAGGCTTTTAGACTTTTTGTCTCAGAGCAGAGATAAGGAACCTCAAGTCCAAGAATGCAGCCCTGTGAGCATCGCTATCTGGTCCACAGGACTCTGCCCATCTGGCTGCAATGCCTCCAACTGTGATAATACTCAAGCTGAAAAAGGTACCCCAGCCTTGACATAGAGCTTCCAAAGTCAGTTTCTGAGTCTGGTTCAAGAGAATTTTGCCAGCATCTCTCAAAATCACTATGCCGAAGTGTCCCTACTCAGCCAAACATCATGGCTATAGCTGGTAGCAGCTGCCTTCAGTTCCTTGGCTATTTATAAAAACAGCACTAAGGAGCAAATGGTACTATTCTAGAGGAGAGACAACTTCAAACATTTGTCAGTGTGTTACAGTAATAGTGGATTTGAGGAAGGCCTAGATAATGCATTTGTTTTCTTGAAGCAGCGATGTTGTTCTCTCATTACAGTGTATGGTTTCATGTGAGGGGAAGAAATGATATTCTGTTCTATAGATTGCTCACCACCACCAGTGGAATAATCTGAAAAGCTAGGAGAAACAGAGACATCTGGTTTCCTCATCTGGAAACCCACTGAGATAGAGCAAGCATTCAAAAACGGTGTACAGAACACAAAAACATCCTGACCACGTGTTTTGTAAAGTCAAACAGAGAAGGGCCTATTGACAGTGAACACTGACCATGCTCTGCAGTCATAGCCATAACAACCATCTCCTCATAATTAGCCATTTGGGGCTGGGGAGAATTTCTTGGGAGGAAAACCAAGGGAATGTTCACATTTCCATTCCGAAATGGAAATGAGGAATCTGACACATTTCTAGGGAGGGAAATATGATTAATCCTACTAGGGTGGCTAATATCACATATTTGAATTTTGACTCATGGTTGTTAATTGGCCCACATGGTAACTATCATAGCAGCTTAGAAGTATTCCTTTTATGTTATTTATATTTTATTGAAGTGATGTCAACTAAAAGAAATAAAGCAATACAGTAAAAAGAAGGAAAAGTGAGGAAGAAAAAAGAACAACAAAGATAAATATAAAAAAGAATATGCAAAAATGCAATATATGATCTTCCCATACAATCATATATAAATTGGTATAGTGTTATTATCCTAATACTTATGTAAATGTTAATAGCCTTCTACATTTTGTATTAAGTCCTTCCCAATATTATCGTATTTATCCATACAGAGTCTGCACCTGTAAGCAGTCTGTTCATAGGTTGCAAGTGACGTCATATCGCCAATCCATTGATTAAAGGGTATCATATCTTTATTTTTCCAGCTCATCAATATCAGTCTCTTGGCCACCATTAGGGCACGTAAAATCCATTTTCGTTGTCCCATTGATCATTTCCATACTGCAGGTATATAGTTTAATAGAATATTCTGTGCTGAAAAAAAATTAAAACTAGCCTAGTAGTATTCCTGTAATATACAGTAGTGACTCAGTCATTTCCAGATCAAGTGGTATCTACTCTGCATCAATTCAAAAGATTATGATTTACAGACAAAGTATTATATGCAGCATGATGCATAGTCTGAGTAGACCCATTGAAATAAACAGAAATGACTAACTCGAGTCCATTAATTTCAGTGGGTCTGTTCTGAGCAGAACTTCTAAGGCTCAAACATATGCTAGATTTTTCCATGATTTGTTTAAAACACACACACAGAGCCTGGGTGGAGTGGAAGCACAGCACAGCTGTTTTATTTCCATAGCAAATGTGAAAAAGCTATTTGGGGAGGGGATTATTTTCAGCTGGAAAAAGACTAGAGGAAACGGGTTAAGTAGACTCCTTCCGCAAGCTCTTGCCCCACAGATTCTCAGCCCATTAGAGACAGCCAGGGCTGTAACCTGCAACATGAAAGCGGGGAAAGGAGAGTAAACAAACTAACAAAGCCTTCTCCACCCTTCTTCGTCTTTCCTGCAGCCACCGTGTGGCTATCTTTATTTTCTGGCTGCTTCTACAAAAAACAGCCCTTTCTGGGTTTTGCTTTCTGATCCAGCTCACTCTTTGTACTTGAGTCCTGGAGAAGAGCAGTTAGACTAAGGGGCTTCATGTAAAGCAAAGCAAAAACATATCCAGTTTTTTGAAAGGCCCTAAATTATTGTGAATATATTTCTAAGAAAGGGGTGATCTCATTGTAAAACAGTTGTAACAGTTGACCTTAAGTGCAAATGAAAATAACACAGAGAAGCACATCTATCTAAAGCTAGTCTACACAGTTTCCCCACCCAAGCAAATATTTACCAATAAAGCAGTTTCCAGACCTTTTGGTTTAGCTTCTGTATTCTGGGACCACTGCAGCTCTCTCCATCATGGCTTCTCTTCTGATTTCAGCTCATTCTTCGTTCCTTAAGAGCAAAAATTTCAATTCTAACCAACTCTATTGCCCAGCTTTACTTAGGTAATTATTTCTATTTCTGCTCCCCAACTCTTGGCCACCCAGAAGGACAATACAGCTATGTCTGGGTTCACTCTTTCCCATAATTTCTTTCTCTCCCTTAACCCATTTTGTGTTTTAAGGTTCATTTCCCCAATTAGGTGTCAGTTTCCTAGGTTGAACATTTAACCCTCCTCAGAAGAGCCTTTAAGACAGAAAGCTACCATTTTACACCTTCAAAGCAAAACACAAAATAGCTGGAACAGTTTCATTCCTTCACACTATCTGCACAGCTTTGGGTTAAGAAACAATGGTAAACGGACAACAAACCTGTTTTTTACATGCAATCCTGCACCCACTTTCAGGAAATAAAACCCACTGAAACTAAATGGGACTTACTGCCGAGTAGAAATGTATAAAATTCCCCTGTGAGACTCCCCCTGGTTCAGTTGTTTGGAACTCATAGGTATTGAATGTAGGAACAATTTGGATTCCAAGAATGTGTCCTGCTGGCCTCCTAGACACAGACACACATGCTGGCCAAGCCCTCCCAGGCCATGTATGATCACCAGTTGTCTGAAGAGAGCCTGTACACACAAACCCAACCCTTCAGACTCACACCAATCATATGTCAGCATCTAGGAAGTAGGTGTGGGGCATTTTTGAAAGCCAAGTCATGTGTCCAGTACCCTTGGGTACCAAACCACTGAACAGAGAGGGCTTCTGTTAATCTTTGCTTTGGAATTTCTGTTTCAAAGCAGTTGATGCTTCTATGCGGATGTCCTTCTCTGCTCAGTAGCTCTACCAATATTATTGAAGATATACCCATTTCAGCTATTCTCTTCCCTTCCCACAGTCACATGCGCCATTAATCTGCGTGATGTACCATTGTTAATAGGACAAATAAACTAGTGATTAGTTATGTCCCATGTTAAATTGTGACAGCACACTGATAACAGTTCTCTCTCTGAAAAGTAAGATTTCCAATAGACTGAGGTAATTTTGGAATCGCTCAGTTCCATGGCGCACACCATTTTAAATGACTCTTGTAACCCTCCCATTTAGGCATTTGATGCTGTGCTAAGGCAGTCTACTTATCAGAACACTGGTTTGTGCATGGTTCTTGGCAACAAAATGTGGGTTATTTTTACTAGTTTATTTTCACTTCTTTGTTAAGATGGTCTTGTGTTCACTATGTCCACCTGAAAATGTTGACCTCTTATTCAGAGATGGTGCAGTATACTTCATAACTCACCTAAGTGAAGATGGTTATAGACTAAATGCCAGAGACCAATATACAGTTTAACCACACTACTTTTGTGTCTAGTGGGGAACTGCTGAGATAAGCATTCATTCTCCCCATCTTTACTTTCTATGTAAAAAATAGAAAAGAAACCAACCCAAAATTGGCTCTTTCGTTCTGGTTCTTCTCATTCTGTTGATCAGCCAACATCATCCTGATCATTCAGAAACAGATGCTTTCACTTCATCATGCAGTACAGATCACGACAGGAAAAGAAGAACAGAGAAGGGACAGCAGTCTCTTGGCTATGATGATGCCAAGCTGTTTACAAACTTTTTTTAAAAAATGTAATAAAAGCACAAGGATACTTCCGACTATCCTTTCAAGAAGTTTTATGCTCAAGTTCCCAAACAACTGTTCTCTGCCATTTCCAAGATGTGAGGCAGTCTCTATCTCTAACACTTAAAAGCTTTCCGAAGGAGGGTGGCTACCAGCCTAGCTAATAATTTGTACCTTCCTGCAACCACACATAATACAGCCTTTATTCAGTAAATAGCAAAGCCGTTTCACACCAAGCCAAAGGTCAGCTTTTGCTGTATTAATAGCTGCTCTGGGAGGGTCAGTGTTGTGCTATCCTACATTTTTTCTAGGGCCTGGAGATGCAATTTCCTACAATCTGCAGGCAATTTCCCACCAATTTTCTCGGGGAGCTAATAGGCTGTGACAGGAGATGGAGCTAGCAAGCAGCAGGCGGCTTCAGAAAAGACAAATTGCATCTCTGCCACCTAACTGGGCAATCTAGATCGACAGAGTTTATAGCTTTGTAGTGTTATTGGGCCCCATGCTAACACCAAATCATTCAAGCTGCTATCTGAATTTCATATTCTTCTTCCATCTGAATTTGCTATCGCCACATATCACCCCCCGTTACAAAATAGATTGTATACGATTAGTGGTTTAACTGCCTTTCAAATAGCTTTCTAGACATCGTTCAGATTCAAAACAGGAAAATGCATAGACTTGCATCTGGATATCACAGTCATGTTTTCCTTTCGAATCTGTTTTCAGAGGAGGCAGCCCATGTCATCCCAGAGGATTTGCAACCATAGGAGAAATTAATTTTCCTGAAGTTTAATGGGAAATGCCATAATTCCAAAAGACTCGCTGCACAAACACATACCCATTAAATAAGTCTGGGTATGCATGATTGTGGGAGAGCACAGTATGCAGTTAACTTTCCAAGTACCTCATTTTATTTCATTTTTTAGTGGGAAATTAAAAAAAAACTATTTTGGAAAGCAACACAACATGGTTGCCATAGGGCTGTGGCTGGTCACAAAATGGCTGTTGGGGGCAAGTTAGTCACAAGCAACAAGAACAGAGCAGAATACAAAAAAGGGACACCTATGATTCCAAAGCTTTCTGCTGCAGAGTTCTGTGTACCCATTTCAAAGAAGGTAAAATGTGCCCCAGATAATGTATAAATGAACCCTGGAAGACAAGAACATTCATATACAGTCACATTTCTGACGAACAGAACACCCAGAAGGCAAGTGAGTTAATTTCCCTAAATCAACTTTAGATGAGCTTGCTGCCCCCATCTCCCTCTCTCTTTCATGACTCTCTTGCATACACTGCAACTGTGTATTCACCAGCAAGCACCATTCTGCCCCCCTTCCTCTCCGACAACCTTCTCCCTCTCATTGTTCTATCTGCTCTCTCCCCATGGTCCTGCCTTCCTCTTTTCTTGCTTTCCACCTCTTGTGTTCATCCTGCCTGCCTGCCCGCCCATCTACCCTCTTTTCTTTCTTCATTTCACATTCCCTATTTCCCCCCTTCAAGCCAAACACACCCAAACAAAGCTCAACCACCGCCTGTGCGTCTCCCTGCCCCTTCCAACCAGCCCATAGGCCTGCTGCCATACAACTGGAAAGGAAGTGGCTGGCTGTGCCAAGGACCTAACAAGGAACTGCAGGCAGACAGAGGAGAAGTACAGGGAGGTCATTTAAATACTGCTACAAGTGTGAGCAAATCACTTGGCAGGTACCATGGCAGCCCTATGGGGGCACATTGGCAATTCCACCTATATACCATAGGACTAAACCAGAGCTTTGCAAACTGTGTGTCGTGACACGTTAGTGTGTTGGTTGCAGTGTAGTGTGTCACACGAACGCTCCTCCCAGGGTTGGAAAGGGGATAGTTTAATCTCTGGTTTACTAGTAAAACTGATTTACTGTGTCGTGAAATGATGCAGGTTTAACAGTCTGTCACCAATGTGAAAAGTTTGGAAAGCTCTGGACTAAACTATGACTAAGGAAGAAAGACCCTAAATTCAAGGTAAGAAACTGAAGTCAGTTATGAGGTCCTTCGTGTCCACGTATGCTAAGGAGACAATGGGAAGTTGTCCTTGACTTCCTTCTCTCCCCAGGGGGCCCACCTTGGCAATGCCAAAATAAAGAAACTGCATCACCAAACTGTTCTTATGGGGTGAATTACTGGGCAATTCATGACAGGAATTTAAAATAGCAACTCTATGCACCTTTTAAATATGAGAAAACCTTTAACTCTAAAGTTAGCTTCCCTCCCCCACCCCACAAAAACGAAACAAGTATGGTAAAAGTTAATAGAACTATGAAGATCCCTCTCCATCATCTTCAAACAAGGGCAAACAAGGTAAAATGAGAATTTCCAATGAAGTAAAATGTTTCCCAGTGGGGGAGAAAATATAAAAACATGCCATAAATTCAATCTTAAAGAGCTTAATTACTTCACTAATGAAAAATGTAAAGTTACCATGAAAGTGTCAAAACAGCCTTTCATTCCAATTCTTGGATTTAAAACCACACGGCACTTAATATACAGTTTCATATTTAGTATTTTTAATGAAGTGCTGCTCTTTCAAAGGATGGAAGAAAGTTAGTTACTTGCACTCAAACACCAATAAGACGCAGTATGTAATTACCATTCTCAGTGTAACTGTTCACACACAACATGAGGAGAGAGAGAGAGAGAGAGAGAGAGAGAGAGAGAGAGAGAGAGAGAGAGCACAGCTGCAGCAGGAATACAGCTTCTAAAAATCCTGACTTGGAAAATGATTTGAATTGAAATGATCATGGAGAATGGAAATGCACACCTGGGCCCATTTTCAATTAGATTCACCTGCAGTTTAAAATCTTTGAATCAGCAGGTTCTGGCACTTGCCATCCAATAACTAGATATATATATACTGCATCAATGTAATCTTCATGGTTGTGGTTTCTAAGAAGAATCCTTTGAAGGAAAGACTACAGAGCAGGACACATGACCACCCTCCCATGTGCACCCAACATTTCAGGGAGCTACAGAGCCATGCCAACTACTCCATTCCACACGCCAGGAGTCCATTTGTCCTTTGTGCATTCTGGTCTGTTTGTGCAGGTTGGGAGGACTGGCCACATGGATCCAAGGGGTGATTAATGCATCCTTGTGAGAGGAGACAGTTCCCATGGTCTTGAAAGTTGTCCTGGTGTGTCCATTCCTGCAAAAAACTAAACCCTCTACTTCAGTGTCACCCATAGTCCACTGGGGGGAGGGTAAGGTGCTGCTCAGAGGTGCTTTTGGAGGAAGCTTACATCTTCAATCTGGATTCAGGACTGGTATTGACACAAAATTGTGGCCTTCTTTTTCCTGAGCAATGAACTTCTCTGGGAAGAGAGATGTGGACTACAACCTTGTTTCCCCTACTAAATCTCTCAGCAGCTTTTGGTCCTGGCCAGTCTGTGAATTGGGGGCTGGAGGTGTTGTTCTGTGGTAGTTCAGCTTCTTGTTGCATCACTGCTGTCATCTGGGTACTGTGTCTCTACACGCCATGGCCCTATTTTACACCCAGTGCTGTTTCACATCTATATGAAGCCACTGGGAGCAGCCATCAGGAGGCTTGGGGTGCAGTGTTATTAGTATGCTGGATACCCAGCTCTGTTCCTCCATCAAATTTGAGTCAGGAAAGGTGAACCAAGCTGAACCAGTGCCTAGATGCAGTAGTGGGCTGGATGAGGACCAACAGACTGAAACTGAACAAAGTATAGGGTTATAATTGTTAGCAGCCATTGATAGTCTTATCTTTTATGAATTTGTCTAGACCTCCTTTAAAGTCCCCCTAGTTTGTCACTATTACTACATCTTGTGCAGTGAATCCTATAGTCTAACTATATGATTCCTTTTGTTTGTCCTGAACCTTCCAGCATATAGCTTCGTTGGAGAACTTTGGGTTCTAATATTATTCAAGAGAGAGAAAAACGTTTCTATCCACTTTCTCCATATCATACATCAGGTATAGGCAAACTCGGCTCTCCAGACATTTTGAGACTACAGTTCCCACCATCCCTGACCACTGGTCCTGTTAGCTAGGGATGATGGGAGTTGTAGTCCCAAAACATCTGGAGGGCCGTTTGCCTGTGCCTGCCATACATATTTTTAATATACCATTATGATGTCCCGCCAACACTAATCTCTTTTTTTAATAAACTGAAAGTCCCCAGAGGTTGTAAGCTTTCTATGTAGATCATGAGTAACTGATCCATCAAGCTCCCCCGTGCATGGTGTTCTATGTGCCTGTATCTGTATGTGCATTGCAACTTTTTACATGGCAACAGAATCTGCAGTTGGGTGGGTGGGTGACCAGTATGGTAGCAGTCGTCCAGGACTAAACAGTACAATCCTCCAATACATTCTTTCAATGCATGAGTAGACTCAAGACACCATTATGACCCAGAGCCTTGAGTGCTCTTCACTGTGTCTATCAGAGATGGGCAACCAATGGCCCTCCAGATGTTGTCCTATCAGTTCATGATGGCATGGCCAGTGGTGCAGCAGTTACATTTGTGGGGCCACAGGTTAGCCACCCCTGGTATACATGGACCCCCTGTGTAGCAGGCTTCTCCATTTATCTCAATGGGAGAGGAACCATCATTATCTATTCCTTGCTATATATGCACGAAGCTGTCTGCAAGTGGAAGCCTTTTCAGTTTGGGAAGCAGGGGAAGTTTGGAATCAGGGCAACTGATTAACATCTCTTCTGATTACACAGACAGTGCATTGGCAGTGCCTAACTTTTCTTCAATTGAAGCAAGTGACAGAGAGAAATATGCATTTGAAATGGACAAGTAAAATCTTAATGTGCAATTTCTTCAATAATACATGCAGTACATTTGCAAATACTAATTTGACATTAAGGTTACTGTCATATTAAGCAGAAATACATGGCTGATTCATTAGGAGCAAGTAATTGAATGACAGCACTAATATAGAATTTATAAATATTAAAATAGTACATTAATTTTAAACCTAGCTTTGCAGTGAATACTTGGGCCAATAGATAAATTGGATAATTCAGAGAAATTAAGGGGAAGCTTGGAAGTTATCCAAAATATCTTGATGCAGTTAACCAAAAAATAAGAGTTATTAGCTTATCATAATTGCAGCCAATTTTTAAAGTAACAGAGTACTCCGCTGTGGATTGCTGCAAGGAAGTGGAACAAAGCGTGTGAAATGAACAGATGGATTTGATTTTAAACAAATTAAGCCCACTCCCTGGGATGTAACAAGTGATTTTGTAGTTTTCCATGTTATGGGTTAACTTCCCACTGTGACCTTCTCAGACTGCTTGCTAATTTTTTTCCTTGTCATTAAGCACAATCCTTGAAGGAGTACAAGGGCTTACTACTTCCCGTTGCAAAGCTACCATCTTCAGCCTCTGTGTCCAGAAGGCCTGCTTCCTAAAAGATCAAGCTCACATACAGCAAAATGAACACGCCTGTGATCACAGAGTTTTCTATACAAGACAAGAGTTCAAAGTAGGCAATCCATCTCGTGTGAACTGGCCTTGGGAGCACATGGAAAGCTCAGACACAATCAATTCAGTAATTAAGTTGTGAAACAATCTATTATCTTCAGCCATAGTACATTCTCAGTTGTTGTTTTTTAAATGAGATAAAGTTGATCACACCCCTTACTTAGGAAGGTTGATAACAGCTTACTATTTCTATCCCCCCAATTTCTTTGGAATTGGGATGGGAGACCTCTCCATGTTGGAATACCATAAGCATAACCCAGAGCTGCACCTACTTCATGTGTGCATAACTTTCATTTGATAATCCACATCGATCATAGGAAGAGAGGACACATATTAAAAACAGTTGCCCTAATATAGGGGTAGGGAACATTTGTGTCTTCAGACCCAGAAACCTCCCCCTTAAATAAATTCACACTTGACTCGAATTTTGGTTTTGATTTTTGGCAGAATTTAGGCCACAACTTTATTGATTACAGAAAGTGACTGGTTGCATAGGCTCTGGTTCAACTAGCTCCCTGCCATGCAGGTAGTGCTGGCTCAGGGTTCCAGCACAGGTCAGTCAAGGGTGAACACCTGGATAAGCGGAAAGCGGGGAACGGGATACCTCCCCCATCCAAATGTCCCCCTGGACAGGGCACAACCCCCTCTCAGGGGTTGACCAAACCATCGAGTCCCTGGATTCCTTTAACGGAATACCCTTCACATAGGGATAGCAAGAGCGTTCTCCCATCCCTATCACCTGAACCAGAGCCTATCCGCAACCATACAAGTTGTGACAATTTGTTACGCGGCAGGCGAAACCCAAATGGCACCAGCCAATCAGCCAAGTGGGGAAAATTCCTGCCGTGCCACTGTCCCAATGACAGGTGACACACAACTGCATAGCAAGGTCAATCGCACAAATCCCTAAAATTAGGGAGAGGTAGGTGGGTGTTCTGAATGCACGCGCCGAAAGAGGAAGCTCCGGGTGACGTGCATGGGTATAAATAGGTCCCTCAAACCATTTGTACTGCATCCCATTGGCCAGATTGCACCCAGCTACGAGGGACCTACCAATCGGGTGTTGTGGCTGACCAGTTGTACCCACCCACAACACAGGGTGTCGGTTTTCCAGGTCTCACCGCAATACATGCCCTCTTTAAGGGAGGACCCGATTTATCAGCCTAAAGGCTGCATTCACTCATGGTAACCTTTCAGGGGCCACTTAGCAATGATGGGGATGGTCAGAAATATACACCTCTCCATCCAGGCTAGTAAGAGGTATGATACCATAGTTCAAAGGTGCATTCCTGCCTGGTAAACTAGCAAGAGGATGGTGAAAAGCAGGCCCAGGCAGGGTATGGATGCTTTTAGCCCCACAACTGGAGCTTCCCCATTCCTGCCTAACAGGTGGCTGGTGCTATTGGAGATTCTGGTGCCAACCAGGTACACCAACATTTAACAAAACATGATTAAAGTAACAGGTCTCTGTGCTATGTGTGCATCTCTGTTTCATGGCCATTATTTTATTTATTTACAGTATTTCTACCCTAGGTTTTTATGACACCTCATCAAGGCAGCTAACAATCAATAAAAAGATACAAATAAAGCAATAAACACCCCAGCAATAAAAACCAAAAGCTACTCAAGTCAGAAACAGCCACAGATTAAAAACAGCACCTTTTAAAAGCTCACTGAAATCTAACAGCCTTCCCTGTCCTTTGAAAGGTGAGAATCCAGGCAGACCTCTCAGAGGAGACTGCTCTAAATTCCAGTCTCTTGTGTCACCTGCCAAATATCAGACAGTAGAGAACTGTGTAAAGTGGATCATGGTGTCTGGGCAACTTTGTAGAGGTAAAGGAAATTCTTGGTATTCTCTGGTCCCAAGCCACCAAGGGTTTTATAGGTCAAGACCAGTACTGTAAATTGTACCTGGAAACAGCTAGGTAACTAGTGTTTATCTACGTGATGCAAAAAAAGCATAATACTACCAGCAGTCTCTACACTACAAGGAAAATGGGGAAAGTTTTAGCCTTAAACTGAAAATTACAGAGGAGAATCAGCCTCCTGGTGTCAACTATTAGTGGTTGCTGTGAATCTACTTCAGGAGGGTCAGACAGCATGTACACAAACTCATCTGAGAATGTGATAGACAGAATATATATTTTTTTAAAAAAGGATAGCCAATTCATTGCATATTATGCTAAGCCTCATAACGGTATCTTTCTGGACCAAGCCATCAAAATAAAGTGTTGCTGAAAGATCAGAGTAAGAACACCTGGAATTCTGTGACAATTTGTATTGCCACAAGAAACCCAAATTCTGCAACAATTATGAATTATTCAAATTGGGCACTCTATATATTCACTTAATCTGCCTAAGCACTCGTTTACCAGCAGCCATATCCATTCCCAATTTCTGGGGAAAATAGGGTTCTGTGTATATGCACATTCCTGCTTTTATGTATCCTGAGAGCCAGAGACATCACACTTACAAAACACACGCCATTGACTCTTTTCTAAGCCTTTAAGCACCTTGGTTTGCAAAACTTTCTGAAAAGCGAAGAAACCATGAAGTCCAAGAACAGTAGGGTGATGGGAGAAAGATGACCCAAATGGATTAAGCCATTAGAAATACTCTTGATACAATACATGACAGGGCTTTGAATGGTTAAAAAGCATAATGTTGGAGCTTTGTGCCCCAGACCCAAATGCTACAACCACACCTGCTCATCCACCCATGTTCATATAGCTGCACATCTGATATGTGCCGATAGGTAGAAAACAATACTAATTTTAAAGGCCATCAAATGAGGCTATTGAGAATAGTTAACATTTTACATTCTGAAATCAGAGTTATATATATTAGGGCTACTACCATTCCATACTGCTATAAAATGGATTCGGTAGAATGAGCATATAAATTGAAAAGAAAACTAATGTCTCTTTCTAGATGCAAGAAAGGAAATCTGTTTCCAAATAGGAAGCTGTGTCTGTAGTTAAGCCAATGTTGTGTTGATTTGGCTTCCAGGTGACACTTTTGCATCAATGTCGAGAAGCTGGCCAACGCACCAGCAAGCAAACCAGTAGGCAAATGCCCAAGAAAGCTAACCTTCAAAAGCATAAAGAATTCCTTCACTTTCTAAGACTGCAAACCTGTACCACTTTCATAAAAGCAGATAACCTGCAATTGGAAATTAATGTAATTCTTCCCTAAGCCCTTGACTCTTTTCCTTCTTTGAAAGCAATGGAATGGCCCAGAAGGGGCAACGTATAGGACTGCTCTTGTGTGGGGGTTTTTTGCTGCAAAGTAGCAAACTTCCATGGGATACGAACCACAAGCTTGTTTACCATAGCATTTCAATCCTTAAACATTCACTTACAAACATTTTGAATAAACAATTCCTCAAAATTTAAAATGAGATTATTTTCTGAATGTAAAAGTTATTGCTTTTCTGTTTTCTGCAGTACAAATGTGAATTCTGAATCCAATCTGTTTGAAGAAAACTGCTTTTAGTAAAATAAGCCTCAGAGCTCAGCACAGAGTGTTGTATCCAACTAAGTTTTACTCAAAGGAGATGTGCTGAAATTAATGGACTCAGATTTGTCATGCCTCTGAATTTCAATGGATCTTCTCTTGTTAGGACTAGTATTTGATGCACCCGAGAAAGACCTTATCAAATATTGCAAAAACTCTACTCTAGCTTGTTACAAAATTTAGACCATAAAATGATTTTTTTTAAAAAAAAATGACTTAAGGGGCATTGGGGTAGAGAGAGAAAAAAGAGACCATTTATTGATACTAAAGCCTTTACTGTATTAAACCAAATATATTTACAATTTATACAAATGTTTGATCTTCAACAAAAAATACAAAAACCCATATCCCAAGAGGCAAAACCAGGAAACAAGTTTATCCAAGATATCACTGCTCTACACAAGACAAGAATGCAGGTGGAATTGCAAGTGCTGAAACATAATCCCGCATATTCAAGCAATGAGCATGATTTTTATGAGGTCATAAAGAGGGGGGGAAACCAACCCAAAGGCTTCAACAATCTTCAGCAGACTCTGCTTTTAAAATCCATCAAAACTATGCTACATTAATCCATTTTGCCTTCTTGCTTCACATCGATCCAGGAGCTGGATACCAAAATGCTGCCTTCTGTTTAATACATGTTGAATAGCTTTGTGTGACATTGTGGAAATCAAGTTCTTCCTCTTTTTTTCTTTTTTTTAATTAAGAAAGGTAAAATCTTTCTATGTCTACACATTAAGAATGTTTTGGCCCAGTTCAACTCGTTATGTCTCCAACACAATTTCTCAGTAGATAACTTCATAGACAGTAGCTTTCTTGTCTCCAGAGCCGGTAACTATGTATTTATCATCCACGGAGATATCACAACTAAGTACAGAAGATGACTCTTTGGACTAGAAGAAAAAGAACAGAGTTATAGTATAAATGTACGCAGTATGAGTGTCGGTGTGTCCCTCTTGTTTATTCTTTTCTAGAACATACCAAGTTCTGGTTTAAAAAGTCACTTGTGTTAAGATACATGCACAGAACAGGATAACCCCTTGTCCAATTCCCTGAGCTCTTTGGTGAAAGTGCAAGACACAAATGTTAAGACTGGTAATAATATCTTTGTTCTTACACCTCACCCAACCACCACGAGGTTCAAATCCCTTTCATTGATATGCTGTTCTTCTTACCTGGAATATGCTTGCACCATATGGGGTTCTCCAGGCATTTAGGAGGTTGTCTTTTCCAGTACTTACAAACCATTTGCCTGTAATGGGACCATCAATGAAAACACAGTCAAATAATTGACACCAACAGGCACACTTGCGTGTGTGTTTTTTCATATTCTCTTGTATCTAAAAGCACTTTTATCATATGCCTAAAATGTTCCCCATGTTAACAGCTTTGCAGGTATGGGCGGGCGGTAGGCTGTGAAAGATTGCACAAAGTCACTTTACAGAAAACCAGTATAGTAGCCTACTAAATTCAGCGGCCTGTCATTTTGACAAGCATTTGATGCATGGTTAACCAACACAGAGTGCCTGAAATCAGCCGCAGGGCATCCCCAAGCTCTCCTTATCCAGGACAAATCCACCTTTGTGGATTTATATAAATGATTTAACTAAAAAGGCATAACTAGCTCAGTAAAGCAATGGGCATCATTCAAAACTCTTGATATGCCAACGTTCTATAGCCTCACAACCTAAGCAAACTATGGGCCACCAGCTGCGTATGAAAGCTGCTTTGATGATATTGCGACTTTATAGGCATGAGCTACCTCTCACTAACCTCCTGGGGGAGCTGGTAAGAGGGTGTTACCTTTATTTTCCAGCTGTTAAACCAAAATAAATGAAAGCATTCAGGTGCCTTGCCCTAAGACTTTCAGCTCAGGTGTGATTGGCTTGTAGAAATACTGGTGACTTTGAGCCGTTCTTCTTCCAACTTACCGCAATAAGCAAACTTGAGTGACAGCACACAGCTCTCATGCAGATGAAGCTGGTATTTGTCTGGCTTATTTACATGCAGCACTTCCACATTACTGCTCTCCATTCCCACAGCCAGCCATTCACCAGTGGGGCAGTAGCCAAGGGAAAAAATCTTTAAGAGAGAGAGAAAGAACCCTTTATTTTTCTTGCAAATATTAGCAAGAAAGGAAGGAAACAAGAGACAATAAACTAAGGCTGCAATCATAAACCGCCTACCTGGGAGTAAGCCCCGTTAAATTCAATAGGACTTATTTCTGACTGTGCCATCACAAGTCATTTTGCATCTCTTTTAGAACAAGAAATCATTATTTGAGTCCAAATGGCAGCACTGATTGTTTATTAAACAAGAAGGGTGCATGCTAATTTTGCATTATGGGAAGCAATGGCACACATGCTTTGTCAGTGTCCTGGGGCATTTCCACCTCCTTTGCTTTCACCACCCCATCCCTGGCAAAAATGCCAAACTGCATTCTTAGCAGAGTCCAGTGTTTTAAGATACCGTTTTATTCCAAAGATGTCGGATTACCCCAATGGATGCTTCATTAACAATAACAGCTTTGCTCCACAGTAAATGCTTTGGCTGAAAGCAGCCTGAGACTATACCAGAAGCCTATGTGAATAATAAAAGCAGATGTGGTGCTAATAATTTTGCTAGCATTAACACTCTGACTTCACTCTGAAGTTAATAACCAAGATAAGATGGAAGTTTTTCAGTACACCAGTCAGTGCCTGAAATTTGCAGTAAGGAATACTAGGCACCTGGGATGTGAAGTCATGCTGCTGTAGCTGCCGCCCTTCTCTTAGGTCCCAGGATCTCACAGTGTTGTCCAGGCCTCCCGTCCAGAGCTTGGTACCATCATTAGAAATGTCAATACAGCTGGCTCCATCTGTGTGGCCCTGGAATTGCCTGATAAAACAAACCAGATTGAATAATGATTTCCTGCCAGAACTCAAGGTAAACACTGTTGTGTTGTTAGTTTTGGACTCTCTCTGTGTGTCATCTCCTCCACATCACCTGATGTGTGGCAAGCAGCAACACTGCCCGCCCACCCCAACCTGACATAAAATACCACACTATACAAAAAACTATTTTGCAGGTGCCAAAGCAGATGGAATGTGCCACTAATCGTCTAAACAGGAACTAAGTGAACATTAGCAGAGATTTTGGAAAAGGCAAGTTGACAGTTTGAAAAACTGAAATGTAATTCACGATGACGACACCTGGAAAAAAAAAACTTAACAGGCTCCTAGGCTAAACTCAAAGTACAGAGGACAAATTGCCTCAACAGAGGCAGGCAGTTATTTATAGGCTTTGTTTAAGCTGTGAATCAAGAGCATAAAAAAAAATACTTCAGCTACATAAACACATGCAGGAAGGGATCCAATAAACCTAATCTTTTTGCTCGTGTTGGCTGAGCCTGCAAAATGATGCCCTTGGTAGCAAACAGGTCATGAGCAGCCATCATTATTCAACAATGTTTTACATTTTAAATCTCGGCATTTGGAAATCCCTACTCTTGGTAACAAAGAGTCAGCTCCAGCCTTCCTTAATCCCTAAACTGGAATGTTCTAAGGCGCCTGCCTGCCTTTTACCACCAGCAATTAGCTTCAGCTTCATGCTTTAAAAGCAAAAGAGGAAGGCGCAGAACGACTACCATGGGACACCCTATGAATCAACATGGCATGTCTGGAGTCGTTGGTCTGAAAATTCAAGGAGTTATCAGCTCGTGCTCTCCTTTTATTTTCTCTGACTTTTACCAACACAAGCAAGGGCAAGAAGTGAACCACAACAAATTGGCAACCAATACTTATTGCTCAGGAAGCCTGGCAAGAACTAAGCTGCTCCAGTCACAAGGTCTGCAACAAGAGAGTACGCAGAAGCTCTTTATTCCAGAAGCCTACATTAGGAAATTATGCTGCCTCCTTTGCTCAGGTAAACGACAAGTGAGCAAGTCTACCCCAAGCTTTCTCCATCTCTAGTATAGACATGTGGTCACTTAGAAAGCCCTGTGTGAGCTAGGATCTAAATATGCAGAGTGCTTGAACACTATGATGTCTTCTGTGAAATGCCCTCCCTTCAGAGGTGTAGTTGGGAACCCTCTCAAGAAAGGGATCTAGCTGAGACTTGCTGTGTGGTAATGCAAAGAGACAGCCTTTTTTATGCTGATGCCTTAGCTTTGGCGCTCTCTACCCTCTTGAGATACCACTGGCACTGTCCTTACTGAGATTCTGATAACAATTGAAGCTATTTGCCCAGACCTTTGTTGGGGTTTAGTGCCAGGATGGACCTGGCTTTCTTAAATCATAATTTTATTATAGGGATGTGGAATGTGTGGCCTTACAGGGATTGGTGAGCTATAACTCCCATTTTTCTCAACCAATGGCTATGTTGGATGGGGCTGATGGGCACTGGAGTCCAACAAGCTATGGAGGGCAACAGGTTCACCATCTTTGTTATGCTGTGTTCATGAACTTGTGTTTTAAACTGCAACCCTCTCTCTAGAACTGTATTTACAATGAAGAGTAGGCAGAAAGTATTTTAAAGATATAAATGTCCCTTTATTTGCCCATGCTTTTGCTGGTTGCTAGGCTGTAGGTTCAGGCTGGAAGTATCAGATCTGCTCTGCAGCTATAAGGTGGACATTTTAACTGTGGTGTTTTAGCTGCTCCCATTGATTTATGAATTAATCTGATGGTTTAGGTTTAGTTTTTATGATACATAACTTACACATGTGGTCCAATGAAAGGCAGGGTAGATTTTCAAAAGACATAGATTGATACATACATAAAAATGCCCAGTTATTCTCTATCTAGAGCTCACCATCCAACAATTACCTTGGATTATTGTCCAAGAAAGCTCCATCTATCTATCTTCTCTTGCATGAACTCAGCCAACTAACACAATATGATTGTGGTCCTATAGTGGCATTAGAGGTCAGTATGAAGGAAGTTAGTCATGATCTATGTGTGCCACTAACTTGGCACAGCACTTGCACACCTCTTCCTAGAAAGTGCAAGTACGTGTAAGACTATTCAAACAACAGTGGATGTGAGCAGAAAGAACTACAAAGCCACTCCTGGAAGTCATTTCAGACATTGCTTTTATCTCCATGCATCTTAAAAGTCAATTTGGCAAGGCTCATGTGTCTGACCATTCCAAAGTTAAATATATGGGAGTCTTGAACAGTGTGTTTTTCACACCTCTTTTCTCTGTTCTCGAAAGTAACATTTATAAAGTGATTGTGTAATGCTGTGATTTATCCTTCCAGTGAACAAGCCTCACTGTCTGACAACAACGTTCACTTACTGAAAAGGTCTGGTCCACTATGCAATTAGCACAGTAAAGAAAGAATGAAAACCAGTTGGTGCACAATTTTGGATTGCTGAGAGCAAAGCTAAGACAAACACAGATATCAAGCGCAAATGTGTTGCTCTTTAGACACAAGGCAGAATTCCTCTCATGGGCCACTCCACAACACCTCATGGATCACACACAAGCAGAAACTGCAATTAGGCATATAATCGCCATCCAGATAATATAAGCATTTTTTAAATAAAGAACATGAACTAACACTGAGTATATGTCTTAGCAAGGGAGTGCTTCGTTGTAGTTTTAGAAGCAAGATATTCAGCTGATCACAGTTTCCAGGAGTCAGGATTTAGGATTTCAGTACCCTGAAAAGCTCTTTGCCCTTTTCCATTACTAGCAAAAAGCGGGGGGTGGGGGGAGGAAATAAGTGGAGGCATGGAAAGCTGCTTGATTTGTATAAAGGCGACAGAGGTGGCAAGTTTTGGATTTACTTGAATTTTGAACTACCTTGCTGTAGAATTTTGACATTTTCTTTAAGTGCCATGTTCACACAGCCCACAGATGACTCATTCAGCCTGTAAGTGTCCAGAAATGCTAAGTAGCCAAACTCTGATGCTTTAAATAGCCACTCATTAGTATCAAGACAGGTGCAAATGTCGGCTGTGCTTGCTGAGATTTATTGTGGGCTGCTGCCAATTGAGTTGAGATGTATGAAAAGTTGGTCTTGTGGTCCACCAAACACTGTCATATTATAAAGCTATTTTGAGCAGTTAAAAGTCACTGCCTTGCCAAGACATTCACATTGAGGTGTGCGTACACATTCATTCTTTAATCCTGAAGGCCTGAAAGGAAATTACTTATGTGGACATTATGTTAATCACACTCCCTACCTTCCAAACCTGGAAGTGTTAGAGACTTCGAAAAGAAAAGTCACTTAGCCTCTGGGGGGCTGGTGAGAGAAGGCTGATTAGCTGCCAAAAACATACTAGGAAAAGAACACACTGGATTTGTGAGCTAATTTCTAATTTTTATTTATCTTTTAGTTAAATAGAAGATTTAAGAGCTGCCTTGTGCATTTGTACCTATACTGTCAATAGCTTTGGGATAGCTCAACATTAGTATAAGCATTAAACGGGCGTTGTTGTTTTAAAAAATACTGGTTACTGGCGGCAAAAGGTACTTAATGCCAAGAGACTGAAGCTGCAAACCACAAAGTTTCGGTTAGCTGGCTTCTACCTACAGCAGAAATGCTGAGGCCTTTTTCAAAGATATCCAGCTGGACAGTGTAAGACTTATATCCTTGAATTCACACCAGAGGAACTGGAATAGTTTCTGAAAGAGTTCTGAAGTAGAAATGACCATGTTGAAAGATGGCTTGAGCTCAGCTATTAGCAGATGCCAGCAGCACACAGCTAACTGGAGCTACGTGCATTCTTAAGGGATGAGAGCTCTCAAAATGCATCATTTTATTGACTAAAAAAGGGTTTATTTCCTATAGCCAAAGTCAGTACTTTAGTATATGTTTCCTACCTTACTGGATTTTAAAAGGAGTCATTTTAAATTCTCACCATATTCCATGATTATTATTTTTTAAATAGCAAAACAGAACACCAGGAATGTCTCAGTGATGCACAGCAGGAATGTAGCTAGCTGGCAGTGCTGAAGCAGATGAGTTGCCCTGAGGAATATGGAACAGGAAGTGGCATAATGTCCAGGAGGGGAACCAAGAAAGGATATGGGTAGTAGAGCAGTAAGTAGAAATAGGCAAAGGTATTTAGGTGCACCAGGCAGGTAACTTAAAAAAGGTCAGATGGGAGGAACCCAATCTGAAATAGCCCATTAGAAGACAACAAAAGGGGAAGAAATAGCGGGGCAGGGAGTGCCATAATTTCACTATAACATTGTCAACTGTCCCTGATGGAAGCAAATTCAATTGGAAATTATTCAGTCTCTCATTATTTGCAGACATACCAAAGGACTTTTTTTGTTCTTCTTTTCCCCTGATGCATGCTATGCCAAAAGCAATTGAGGGCAACCAGATAACCTGAAAATGAGCTATTAATATTCTGGCCATTCAGCATTTTCAGAGGGGTTTGCAGAGCACACCTGCTGTGCTTTGAGGAAGCAAAGATGGCAAGCAGCCAGTTTTGGGGGGTTTGTCTGTTTCTTTGAAAGCTAGAGATGATGATTTGTGACTACATGTAAATAAACAACATTATCTAAATCGAGGAAAGTGAGTGACTGCTGGAAACATGGTAGATGTTTCCAAATCTCCCATGAGTTTGTATCCTGAATGTGACTGGTCATACTGCCACCGCACACATAACTAGGCTTTTTCCATGCTCTGGAAGAGCGGTTTGTGGAATGTAGGTATAGTGGAGGGGAAAAGGTACTGCACTGCACACTTGGCACTAAAACACAGAAGGATTTGAGGCCAAAGGTAATCTAAATTTTGCACCAAGAAAATCTCAATTCTCAACAAATTATGCAAATGAAGAAATGCTGCATAATTTATTCTACCGTTTTTGCTAGTTTGCATAATTATTTTGATAGGCATGGGGAGCATTGAGCCCATTCCTCTGCTGTTGAGAATCTTGTTCAGGCATTTTTCAGGCTTCTGGGTTTCAGTGTGCATTATTCACACACTTTTGAGTATACACTCACAACCACAAGCACTAGAATCTGGTTATGTAAACAAACAAAAGAAAACCAAGGTTCCCTGGAGGCTGAATTCTCCATCCATATCCAAATCGTGCAGCTTTCCAGAGCTCTCATTGAATTGTAGAATACACACAACCCTGCAAAGGACAGCTTGAAAATACATGTGTTTTGCTTCAGACACATTTACAGATGAGACAGCAGATGAGGGGAAAGTGGTGAACTGATTCAGCAAGGAAAATGGCTAAGCACGTGTATGAACTTCTGAGCTAGGTGCAAAGGAAACAAGAAAGGAGGGCATCGCGACAGGACCCTTCCTGGCTTGCTAGTTGCCGTACAAAGGGAGATTCAGAAGCACAGCCTCCTGATTGCTGGAAGTAATTAGAATTTTATGTCTGGTGACCTCTGGAGTCATTGAGGGGGCAGCGGCATTTCCTCCATCTCTGCTGGCTGCCCTTTCCCCCAAACCACTTCTCTGGCTATGATAGGCTTCTGTAGCCACAATGGGTGTATTTGGTAGAGTTCTTGGCATTTGATGGCCTCAGGACATCTCTAATGCACTAGTTTCTCCCTGAAAGGCTACAACTGCCCTATCTTATGAGCTCAGTTCAACTGAAATGGAACAGAATACAAGTGGTTGGTGACGGTGGCAGTGATGGTGGGATCCAGCAGAAGGAATGGGTAGGGCAACAAGAACAAGAAGTAGAAGAAAACCCGATTTGTCTCCAAACCCAGACAAATTTCATAGATCTCTTAGGAAAATCTTGCTGATTTGCCCCAATGGCCAGCCCACTCTGAACTGCTAATTTAGGCAATTTAGCACTTTCAGTCATGACAGTGTAATACTGCTGCATGGTAACTGCACATACAAAAGGGGGGGAAATGGAAGGAAATTGGCTGAAAAGCAGCAACTAACCTGACCAGAGTCTGATTGTGCAGATCCCAGACTGCAATGTTCCCATCGCTACAGCAGGAGAAGCAGACCTTGGAATCAGGGCTGATTGCCAGAGCATAGCAGGCAGGAGCCGAGGACGTCAACTCTGCTTTTATACGCGGAGTTGGAGCTGCCAGGTCCCAAATGGATAACGTGCTGGCTTCCCCGCCAACAATCAGGGTGCATCCGTCGGGGAGCAATTTACATGATCGAATGTAGTTATCTCTGTTCTGTGGAGGTACAAATCTCAATGACATTAATATACATTCTCTGCAATAATGCCAATGGTAATGTTTTCATCCGATAGCCAGACTTTAAGCACTGTAAGTTCTGAAGCTGAACCTCACTGGCCTGGCCTGGACAATCATTCAAAGTTGCATTAGCTTCAGGGCTGAGCACTCTTCCTTTCACCCTGCACTGGCTTTGGCATGAAGGTCTTGTTTTGTATTAAGTCAGAGCTCCCTGTTATGTCCTAGCCAAGGAACTCTTGAGTTAATGTTGTCAGCTAACACAAACCAGGGTAATAAGCCAGGATCATATCATCCTTCAGCTCAGAAGGAGAACTCCAGCTTAATACAAAGCAGGATTTTCGCGAACACTCCGCACCCCCTTCATAAACCATGGTTTATGTAGCTCTGCACAATCATCTGAACAGGACATATAATTTCCAACCCACACATGTCACTGCTAGTCCTGTCTTCTACTGTTCACATCTAAGCAGAGACAGCAGTTAAGAAAATTCAGTGAATTTCTCTCTTGAAAGCATAACTCTTTATATTGTTTTCAATATGAGCGATGGCAATTCTGGCATCTTATTGCACACTAAATATAGCAAAAAGAACCCGATCCAAGATAAGTGTTTGTTTGTTTTCTAACAGTGTGGTGCAGTGCTAAAGAAATCACTTTGGACAAAATCAGTGTGCCCCCAGTGGTTACGGAAGCTCTCTTTGATAATTAATATCCAAAGTTCCTAAAAACACCTGTTGCTGAAAAGCTTGGGGTGGGGGACTCAAGGAATGGAAAACCCCAGGCTCCAGCTATTTCAGGTTTTAGTCCATAAATGCAGCAGTTGTCATTATGCTCATTTTCAGTAGTCACATTAAGAGTGGTAAAAATTCTGAAGCAGCCAAGAGGATAAAACTAGTAACAAATCATGCAGTGCTAGTAAGGAGAAAGCAATTATTTTTGTGTTTGTTTGTGCTACAGTTCCCTTAATTCAACAGAGCAAAATTCTGTCATGGCAAGAGACTGTTCTTTTCTGACATAGATATTTGGTGTCAGGTAATATTGTGGCAGTAGAAAAAGACACATTAAAGGGACAGTAAGTATAGGACTTGGCTTGAACACCCCCATTAAAAACTACCATCAACATTACTGTTCTCATAGAGCTTCATGGAGTCAGGTTCAATTCTCTGGTTCTGTTAGCAGAAGCCCATGCAAAGACTCCCACTAGGGCTGTTTCCCCCTTCCCCTGTGCAACCCCCCCCCAAAAAAAAATCAGGAGAAGCTCCAGAACAGCATGCAAAGAGGAAGAACAGTCTTCAACCATGGAGCCTCCAACACAATAGTGTTCCAAAATGCACCTTGGGAGTAAGGCCTTTTTATAATATATTTATCAACCTTATGAAAAGTTCCTAAAATATTAACGATAAAAGTTAAGTATTTGGTACAAATGCCACATTTGTTAAACCACTCCATCACCATTTTACATCTGGCAAACAGTTCACCCAAGATCAGCCTGAGCAATCCTTAACAAAATCAGAGTTAAACTCTGGATTTGCTGCCCCATAAGTTTCACTTCTTCACTGCCCGCTTTCTGGGGGTACAAAATTGTAAAGGCTGCAAAATGGGTGCCAAAATCAGCAAGGGAAAATGAAGCAGCTGTAGAAGATGGGCACTGGTTCTTGCAAGAGCAAGAAACCAGTTCTATCTGCCATTGCCATGTACAGTGGTACCTCGCAAGACGAATGCCTCGGAAGACGAAAAACTCGCAAGACGAAAGAGTTTTTCGTTTTTTGAGTTGCTTCGCAAGACGATTTCCCCTATGGTCTTGCTTCGCAAGACAAAAACGTCTTGCGAGTTTGTTTCCTTTTTTTAAAAAACCGCTAGAAGAGGTGCAGTTGCGACTGACCGTGCTTCGCAAGACGAAAAACCGCGCAAGACGAAAAGACTCACAGAACGAATTAATTTCGTCTTGCGAGGCACCACTGTAGAAGCAAAGCAGAGATAGGGAACCTTTCTTTGCCTGAAACTGCTTGTTCTTCGGGGCAAACTTCAGGGGGCTACCTGGGCAGGGCCAAAGGCCAGAGTGGGTGAAACAATAAATGTAAATTTTATGTTTGTTCAGTAGGCTTGTTTATACACCCACCCTTACCTCTCTGAGCTCCAACTAAGAAAGCAAGGTTCAGGGCCCAACAGGTATTTGATCCTTGCCTTGGTTTCTCTACAGCTCCATTGTTTAGCTTTTATTACTTACTGTTTAAAACATTTAACTTTCATTTTTTACTTAGGGATCCTTTTAGGGCAGTGGTTCTCAACCTGTGGGTCCCCAGATGTTGTTGGACTACAACTCCCATCATCCCTGAGCTCTGGCCTTGCTAGCTAGGAGTGATGGGAGTTGTAGTTCAACAACATCTGAGGACCCACAGGTTGAGAAAGGCTGTTTTAGGGGGTTCAGATGTTAGCCAATGACCTAGTTAAATTCACCAGGTTCCTATATTTCAATACTGGACTCCAGTTTCTATAGGATAAACTTACCAGACAGTCCAGCTGAGAAACAGGACTCTTGTTGCCAGGCTGGCTGATATCCCAGACTTTGACACATCCCTTCCCACCAGTGTACACGTGCCTTGTTGGGTTGCTGATGGTGACGGCACACACCACTTCCCCGTGATTCAAGGTGTTGATCTGGCGAGCGTGCCGTGGTATTCCTGGTCCAATGAGAGCATCTGGGGGGAAAGGAACTGGCTGCATCTGACCATCTGCAGTAACGTGAAATGAGTATGCTCTGTTTGGGATGCAAAGAAGAAGGTGGGAAGGGAAGCCCCAGGTCACATAGCTGTCCTATTTCAGTTACTAAGTCATAACTGTGTACCAGTTCACACTTGCAAGCAGGGTAGATGTTGTGGAGCAGCTCAAAGAAAGCTCACCACTTGTGCAATGCCGGTGACGTGCCTTCTTTCCACACAACTGCCACCTGGCTTGGGAAATAGCCACGTGGGCACAGTTTTGATGCAATGTTGTATTTGCAAAGTGAAAATGTTATTTTTAGTTCCTTGCCTCTCCCAGCAATTCACACATATCAATTCCTGAGTGCAAAACGCAAATCAACATGAGCAGATGCCTAAATTTATCTGGAGAAATGCTGTCGTGACCTTCCAAGGTTCAGCATCTACCGGGCATGCAGAAGATCCCTGGGCTCAACCTCTGGCATCTCTAGGTAAGGCTGGGAATGTACCTTGCCTGAAGCCCTGGAGAGGCTCTGTCAGTCTGTGTAAACAACACGAAGCTAGATGGACCAGTAGTTTGAGGCAGTAGACGGCAGCTTCCCATGCTCTTGTGATCAGATCGATTGAATCATGGCTTCAGTGCTTAAAGATTACTTATCGTGGCCCTACAACATCTCCCCTGCCCCCTGAAAAAGGTCCTTGGCCATTCAGTGATTCACAGCAGATGCCAACACTAGATGATTTATAGGAAGGCATGGCTATTCAAGGGAGAGAGGGAGGAATCAATGCATTCACTTGCTTAGAGGCCCGAAGCACATCACATGAACCAAGGGAAGTAAAATAGGAAATAAAGTGCTCTCCTCATCCACCTCGTACTTTCACTTACTGCTAGTTACCCATTTGCTAGATTCTCTGTAGGGCTTAAAATATTGATTATGCAATTTAGTTAGTCTGCGCTCCCTTTTTTAAAAAAACAGAAGAAACTCAGCCAGGGACCTATCACCATCAACATATAACCGAAATTAGTTTCCCTCTCTCAACACGCTGCCCAAAGACTTTTGAACTGCCTGGTCAAGTAAGACACATTGGCCCCATTCAGACCTAACAATTGCAGTTTAATCCATGGCCTATTAGACAGAAGGAGTGGTGGGCTATGCACTCCCTCCTCCACAGTGGCACTGAAGCTGGGCACATAAAGGGATGAGAAGAGAGGGAGTGAAGATAGAGTGCCTGAGCACAAATCTCATTCTCAGTCTATGGTGTGTGGGGTCACACTAATAAACTATGGTTCATTAGACCAATATTGTTATATCAGAAGATCAACATGACCACATACCATTTTCACTATCCAGATATGCACAAGTTAGGAAGCTGTGGGATCACACTGATTACTACTTTGTATGGAGGTGAAATTACAAAAGGCTGCACCAGAATAAACCACAACTACAAGTAGACGGAAAGATGGAAATAAACTAGAAGCTTAGAAGGAAACTCTTTTGGAAAGAAAATAGGCTACAGTCTTGATGTCTAAAAGGCAGTCTGGGATCTCTTGCATGAAAAATAATTTGGGAAGCAGTACCTCAAAGAACAAAAGAACAGTGATATGAGCTGGAAAAAATGTAAGTGCTTTAATTTTCCATGTTCATTACTAATGATAAATAGATGCCAACTGAAAATTGAATGCTAGGCAAGCTTGAACAGTTTCAAAGTTTTTAGCTTTGCTTACTAAATAAAAGTAAAATAAACATGCTAAACTAGAGCACTCTCTAGGGCATCAGTAACTTTTCTAATGTGAACTGTACATGTTCCATGCAAAGAATATTATGCAAATTAGCCTAATTTGCACTGCAAATTTTTCTGGTTCAAAATTTCTCCAGGAAACCCACACCACTGTATAGAAGGACACCTAACTTTTTAGGTCAGCTTACAATTGGCCAAAGCCACTACGACTCTTATCCTATGCATTTTTTACCTTTACCGTTCTATGCATGCTGTCTTGGAAGTTTCACTGTGTACAAGGATTACTATATAAAACGGCAAGCAGTAGAAAGGAGACTATATTTTTGAAAAGAAGCTTACAGTATGTTTGGATGTTAATGATCCCCATGCTTCTAGCATTTGCATACATCATTAATGCCCAAAGTCAACCTCAGGATTTTAAAGACAAGTAGCCTTTAACAAGGGCCAGGCTATTTTAAAAAAAGTTGTGGGCCTTACATTCTGTTAACATGTTGTCAGGTGGTAGAGGAGAAACAGGAAGCACGTTGTCCAGAGGGAGTTCTTTCAATAGCAGCAGAATGGAAAACAAGAGTGTGCTCCTAAGAGGCTGATTTCTTTTTAAAAAACAGCAACCAATTCTATTCTAATTGTCATCAGCTTGTACAAAAATGCTATTTTCAGGAAAGACAGAACTAGCACACAAGGCTTTAAAACAAACCCAAACATAAGGCAACACACAACTTGCTCTGGGTATGAAATAATAGAGCACCAGTCAGCTGAGACACGGAGGGAGTTGCAGTTATTTGTTTGGGAGGGGAATGGAAATCTCCCCCCTACGAAGAAGAGGATACACAGCAAGGATGCTGCATCCCATTTACAAAATAAATTCAATGTGACATCTCGATTTGTGTGCCTGAAAGAAGCAAGCTTTTCAGACTGAAGCTGAAAACTCTCCTGCTGTCAATATGAATCTGTGGCAGACGGTGCATTATCTGTACTCCTACACCAGAAATTTTCAATAGACTTATCTATCACAGATAAGGATATGCCATCAGAAAGTTGCTATGGGTAACTGAAGGCATCCCGCTGCCTTGGGGTGATCAGGCGTAGCGTCAGCCTCGTTTCAAAGGCAAATAATGAAAGGAGATCAGCTCAGCACCTAGGATTTTCAAAGTTTATCTTGTCTATTTATATAGTACGCACAGGCTAAGATGGAAGCTGCGTCCAGCAAAGAGAAAGAGAGAAAGAGAGGGGAGGGGAGTAGAACTAGGTATTATGGAGTATTGTTTTTAAATAAATTCTAAGAAACATGGGCCAAACAATAACAGCCACTGGGTTATTGAACTGTTCAGGACACCAAAGGTCCTTAGCTTCATATTGCTGTTGGTTTTAGTTTTTTAGCACCGGACATTTTGCAAGCATGCAATTTAAACAATCACAACAAATTATCCTGGTCCATTAGGGCAAGAGGGGCACTGCCCACCCTAAAGCCTCAAAGCCTCTCTGCTCTGTACATTCATATTTGATACAGTACCTCACATTACAAGACACTCTGGACATGCTTCATCTCCTGTGCTGGCCAATCACATCTCTGGGCGGCACAGCCAATCACAATCACCTCTATGCCCCATTCCTGTCTCCAGGAGTGGAGAATTTCAATGGGAGTACCAGGGAACCCCTCTGAACCTCCATGTTGATTTTGTTTCTTGGGGAATTAACTCTTGTCAATCCAAGTCCCTCAGAAACACCCTGGCAGTGCCCCAGCGTTGGGGCAGAGCTAGCGGGAGCCTCCCCACCCAATCAGGTGCATGTCTTTGCAAGCCTGTGTTCCATCCAATCCAATCCAAATTCAGGATATTGCCAGATATAAGACTTTTTATTCCCCCCCCCCTATTTATCAGCATTATGCTTATATCCATTCCACCTCTCCTCCGAGGAGCTGAAAGTAGCATACATGGGTCGTCTTTCGCCTCATGCTTTCCTCACAGTAGCCCTATGAAGCAGTTTAGGCTGAGAGACAATGACTGGTGCAACGTCACACAGGGAGTTTCACGGCTGATTTTAACCCTTGGCTCCCAGGTCTCAGCCCACTTTATATCTCTCCATTCCACATTTGGGGTGGTGAGGAATGCACAATAGTTCCCCATAGATCTGTTCCCCTGTTAACAATCCTGTGTGGCACTTTTAAGATGAACCAATTCAGGCTGCAATCCTATGCATACCTATCAGGGAGCGAAGACATGGAATCCAGTGTTGTTTACTTCTAAGAAATGCATAGCTTCTTTGGCATGAACCCACACAAGAAATTGAAAATTTAGTGAAGTACTATTTCTAAGACTATAATGTCAAAGTGTCCACAGTAGCATTGCAAGGGATGGGGATGGGGAGAAACCCCAACAACCTGGCTATTCCTCTAGGTCTAGTGGGCATCAGCTGCCACTGCTCTGAATAACCACACAGGCCAGAAAATAAAGAAGTAGAAGCTCTCAAAATCTACATGCAAAAGCCACGAATGGCGTGGAATGCACAGCCATGTTTCCATGCAAGTGAGAAGTACAGATTCCCATTTTAACGATTCCTAAAAATTAAATAAATCTTCAGATCATATTAAAATTAGAAACAGGAATTCCTATCTTCACAGGAGAGGTTTTCAGATTAAAAACAAATCAAAACAAGGACATATTTTCTTTATTCCACCCAAGTACTAAATTCTTCCGCAGCAGTCTGGTGAGGCAAAGTTCTAGGAAAAGAGAAGCACATCTTGCCAATTGCTTCTAACATGCCAACGAAATGGCATGCACTAGTAATAAAAACAGTATGAAAATGCTATTGGTGATTGTATTTTGAACATCCTTATCAGCAGCTGGCTGTAACCTTTCTGGAAAATTCCACGTACCTTCCCCTGTGGAACTGTCATGTGTTGACAAAAGGTAAACAGAATGAGCTCTGGCTGATTTAGACTTAGTTATGCTGTCAGACATTACTTACGGTTTTCCTCCAGGGATTCCAGTCAGATTTGGAGGGATGCCGGGTACTCTCATATGAGGAGGAGGATCAAATCCAACCTGATAATGAGCAAATAGATGCCTCAGAACTCGCTGACCATTTAGAAAACACACTTTCCACATTGGCTGCACCAGAACAAAAAGCATTTGCATTCCATAGCCACTGAGCATGCTCAGCCTTCGCTGGGCTGTTCTGCAAATCTCCTGCCCCTCCTTCTGTTTTTGTTTTTGTTTTGTGCAAACTTGCTTATACTTCTCCCTTCTGCATGGCTGCTGCCATTTTGGCTACATAAGCAATGGCTCTCACAGCATGAAGCTCAAGAAAGACATGCATTGATTTTATACCTCATGTGAATGTAACAATGAAATGGCTTGTTCAAAACCCAAGTTAACCAGACGTGTGGGCCTGTTTATCACTGGCCAAGGCAAATAGGTGCTAAATTATATTTGTACATGCCTCATTTTGTGGTAGACAAATCATGCATACAACAAAGTACATCGAAGCCTTGATCAACTTTACTGTATTGATTTTATCTGCAGTAAATATCAACACTTTTGAATTTATAATTCCTTTGTAGTGATGGAAGAGAATGTGGATTTTTGTTATAAACAAAACAATTTAATAATGAATGATATTGGGCACCACAAAAAGTAAGTGTGTGTGTTCAAAGGTTATGGACAAGACATAAGTCTAAAGCATGTTTCTGAAGGCCTTGAAAAACCACATATTGGCTTCATTTGGACATAATGGGAGATCTGTAGTGAGTTTGGAACATTTGTGCTTCCCCTTCCTCCTCTGGTGTGGCATGAGGTGTTTGGAAGCTTTCTCTTTTTCTAGACTTAACTGCAGTTTGCTATGTCATCCGAACCTTGACCAACAGTGGTTGATAGTCAGTTGAAGCAAGCCAATGTCTAGTCAAAGTTTATGACAGAGGACACCAATCAAATGCCTGTGAGTGCCATTGTGCTCAAGGCAACTTCCAGAGGTGTCCCAGACTATTCTTCTTCTTCTTCTTCTTCTTCTTCTTCTTCTTCTTCTTCTTCTTCTTATTATTATTATTATTATTATTAGTGGTGCTGTGGTCTAAACCACTGGGCCTACAGCTTGTCAGTTGGAAGGTCGGTGGTTCGAATCCCCATGATGGGGTGAGCTCCCGTTGTTCGGTCCCAGCTCCTGCCAACCTAGCAGTTTGAAAGCACATCAAAGTGCAAGTAGATAAATAGGTACTGTTCTGGCAGGAAGGTAAACGGCGTTCCCGTGCATTGCTCTGGTTTTGCCAGAAGCAGCTTAGTCATGCTGGCCACATGACCCGGAAAAACTGTCTGTGGACAAACATTGGCTCCCTCGGCCAGTAAAGCGAGATGAGCGCCACAACCGCAGAGTCATTTGCAACTGGACTTAACTGTCAGGGGTCCTTTACCTTTACCTTTTTACTACTACTACTACTACTACTACTAAAAATAAGTCTCTAACCCTCGTAGAAAGCAGGTTATGGGGCAAAATGTGCAGGTACCGTCTAAGTGATTTCTGTGAAAGGAGAGTGGTATAGCTGTATTGTATACTTTTCCTGGAACTGAGGGACGTTCTCTGTTATTATCAGACGGCAACAGAATCAGTGTGCATGTAAGTGAGAAATCAGCTGACACACAGCTGGCTTACCATGGTAAACCTAAGGTTGCTGGGGGGATAACTGTCTCTCTAATTTTGTGTTATACCATGCTCCACATGGGAGCCATTTCGTGTTATGCCACACCCTTTCTATGGTAGCAATTTTGTGGCTGCTGCTTCCAGCACACTCTCAAAATTAAAAATGCATCCATTAGTCCAAAAGAGTTGGCATTCCCTGGTTTATGAAGTCCACTTGTTTCAACTAACCACAATCAAGATTAACCACAGTTTAAGGTTTGGATGATAGCTGAGGAAGCAGAATCTTTCCATCTCCGTCATGGCTGTGATGGAGGAGCCCAGGATGGAGCTCTTGAGCCGAAGATTCGCACACTCTCATAAAAACTAAACTACAGTTTAATGCTGCACCTGAACTTGCCACAATTTCACACAAATCTCACTACATGATGAAATTGATCCACATACTGAGGAATTTGGAAGACTAGGGTCTCAAAAAGCCAAGACAATATGTGGTGGATGTGAGCTTCTATGATATATCACTTCCATTACAGAACAGTCTACAAGGAGGAGGACCCTCTATTTCAGGGATGGGGAAGCTGTTGCCTTCCATGTATTTGTTGGACTACAACTCCCATCATCTCTGATGGCTGGAGCTAATGGGAGCTGAACAACTTCTGGAGAGCTACAGGTTTCCCATCTTTGCTCTATTTCAATGATACAAAAACAGAAACAGAAAAATAAAATCCTGTATGCAACAAAATGAATGTCAGATACTCACTAAGTGTATATATCTTCTTCCCCAGGAGAATAATCAAGTGCTCAGCAAACCAATGAAACAATTTTATGGTTTCAAGCTACCTTTTAATGGAGCAAGGCAATGAAGGCTGCTTTCAAAAACTAGACAGCATGCATAAATAGGACAGATACACCCTTCACTTTTTTAAATAAGGGGGAAAGTAGTTTCAGCTGCTCCTGCCATGAGCCACACAGCAGAGCAGTAAAGTCTCTGGTGCTGTTATATCCCAAGAGCTTGACAATGCCAAATGTTGCATACGGGTTTCTCTCTGTGAGCCCTGTCCCCACCCAGTTCAGTTTGCAAGCCTACCATAGGGGATCGCCCATAGGCAACCACAGCGGCTGCGGCTGCAGCAGCACTCATTTGCGGGGACATGTTGTGTAGGCTGGCATAGGCTGCTCCTGGGCTGGTCAGCTCTCCATTCATGCCACCATGTGGTACCATTCCAAAGGGAGAAGGGTATGGTCCGGGAACAGCAAGAGGTGTCCTCAAGCCAGCAGCTGCAGTACAATAAGAAAACATATTGATGCTCAGGACAGTTTCCTTTGTCATCCCTCTTCACAGAAAGCAACAGGCACCCTGGAATTCGACATGGGTGCTTCTTCTACAAAATCCAAACTATTGTGTCCACAGCGCTAGCTATAATCCAAACTGTGCTTAAGATCATCTCCAAATTGCAGCTGTGCAGACCAGAACCTGCATATTTATGGATTCCAGAAACATGGGAGCAGAGGGGGCTGTAGCCCTCACCCCAAGGTTGGCCAGGGTAGTGGTGCCTAAGCCGTGTCCCCAGCAATGATCGGGGGGCGGAGGAGATGGCTGCTATAGTAAAAGGAGACTGACAGGTAGAAGTGAGGGGAGGGTACAGCCTCCTTCTTCTCTGAAGCAAATAATATGCGTTAGAGTGTTCCATAGCTGAATTCCGTTAAGTGCTCTATAATTTTAACTTTGATCAATTACTAGTTCTCAAAAAAAATTATTATAGAACTGTGCATACGATTGTGATAAACCCATTTCAGCAATACTGAATGTGACAGCTTTTAACATTTGCCCATTAAAGAAGCAGATGTAAAGAGGCACATGAAAATGTAGATAATATTCATCACATCCTGACTGCCTGCAGCACTCTCTCTCACACTCCCCACACCCCATGAGAAACACCTCCAGAGGTCGCTGGGCATATTTCTTTCGAGACTGGGCATAATTTATAACATTTGGTGCTGCAACCGACTGCAGTTAGCACACAGATGCACATGGTGCTGTTCTGTGTTTGTCATTATGCGCACTTCAACAAACATTAGCTTTCTCAGTCTCAAATATGGGATAATAGTTTCAGAAAGGAACTAGCACTTGGAATAATGATCAGAAATTCAAACTATGTTAGTATTTCAGAAGGCAGCAGCATGCAAACACATCAGAAACAGAGAGAGAGAGAGAGACAAGCTAGGGGAGCTATTAACACATAATTCTTCTTGATAATGATTATAAGTATTCATGAAGGAAACAACATCAAAAGAGGTTTGTGTTACCTGCTTGGTTGACCAGAGGGTCCATTGATGGAGGTTTGCCAAGGCCTGGACGAAGGCCTGGAGTGGCACTGGTTCCTGGGGTTGGCACATCACTTCGTGGGGTTGGTGTGCTGGACTTCAGAACCGGTGTGCTGCCCTTTTCATGCTGGTATCAAGAAACACTGCTTTTTATCCAGGCCATGTTACACAATTGATCACAACAGCAACTGAGACGCTGAGTGCTAACTGCCTAATTCTCTAGACTTATTTTCCTAAATTCCAAGGAACATTAGCAGCATTTATGCTGTACGTGAAATCATTGATATAAATCAAGATTCCAATTTGAAAATTCACATTACCTGTATAGCATACTAACTGGTTGCCATAACAATAAAAACGTAATGGTTTGCAACTAAATAGAGGTTCGGGCCGAAAAGTGATATATAAATAAAACATAAGAGATATAAATAAAACATAACATAACATTTAGAAAATCTAGGAGAATACTCACAAAAAAATCTAAAAAGAAATCAATGCTGCTTTGTCTGGTCGGGAGTCAAAATATTCATACATTTGGTTAACTGATCAGTTCAAATAATTGAAAGGTATTAAATTAGTTTACAACATCACCCATGTACAGAAGGGTCAATGGATGATGCTAATGACAGAAGATGACACTTCTTAGATCCTAATGCCTAAAATGTGTGTCTAAACATTGAATACTTTCTCAGATTAATCCAAACGTCCTAGAGACAAATGTGTGTTTGACAATCTGTTGAGAGCTGCAGCCTAGAAAACTTAACTGTTTTGACTTTCAACAAATTAATTTGACAGAATTGCAATCCATATCTCAGTGAACTGAAAGGGCAAAATTCTCACTGATCTTGAGAGAGCTGGATTTAAACAAGTGTTTGATTAGAGGGCATTTCATTTATTATTTGCACAACCACCTTATGTTTTCTTAGGTGGTGGCTCACTCCCCCAATCTAACACCACCCCCTGACATGTACCATTTATACGTGAAGCTGAAATAGATAATTATTAGGCATCCAAATATACAACAGTGGTCAGGCCAGAGGGGTAACACTCACCAAACCGATTTCTTTGGATTTCATGGAAGTAGAACTTCCAGATGAGGCAGTGGATGCTGGGCTGCTAGAGGCATCTTTCTTCAAGAGGCGGTTCTTGTCTATGCCGTTCTCACGTGGTGAATGAGCAGGACTTGCCCGTGGAGATGAAGGGTCCTGGATGGTTTGCAGGCAGGGCAAAGGCAACAGCAAGCACATCATTAAAAAGTTCCTGATACAGGGCTGCCTTCAGATGGCTTCTAAAAGTTGTATACAGTGGTACCTCAGGTTAAGTACTTAATTCATTCCGGAGGTCCGTACTTAACCTGAAACTGTTCTTAACCTGAAGCACCACTTTAGCTAATGGGGCCTCCTGCTGCTGCCACGCCACTGGAGCACGATTTCTGTTCTCATCCTGAAGCAAAGTTCTTAACCTGAAGCACTATTTCTGAGTTAGCATAGTCTGTAACCTGAAGCGTATGTAACTTGAAGCGTATGTAACCCGAGGTACCACTGTAGTTATTTAGCTCCTTGACATCTGATGGGAAGTTGTTCTACAAAGAGGACACCCCTACCAAGAAGGCCCTCTGTCTAATACCCTGTAGCTTCACTTCTCACAGTGAGGGAACCGCCAGAAGGCCCTCAGATTAGGAACTCAAAAGCATCCATGACTTGTGGTGAAAGTATTCTGGCCTCTGCATGGAAAATCACTACTATTGTGCCTCACTCCCCTGGGCTTATCCAAGAGACCAGTGACCACAGGGACGACTACTGTAGCTCAGATATTCAACCAGAGATAAGTAATCCACAACTTTCAGAAACATGGTGCAGTGCCTTGGAAAAAAAAACCCACTTCCAATTATATACATTCCAGTGCAAAGCAACTTACCTCATTGGACACATCCACGACCAAGTTGTCGTCGCTTTTGTCCCCATCACTGTCCTAAATTTGAAAAGAAAGTATTTGTTTTTGGTCAGTACACTTTGCTACAGTATGTCTATTCACTTTAGCTGTAAAGACCTGTCAGGGAACTGCCATCTGAGACTAAGGAGGTGAAAGGGCTCATGGAGGGTGAGAGAGACCATTCAGCGGAGGAGGGGACCAGCAGGGGGAGAAGTGGAGTTCCAAGGGAAAGTGAGTCGGAGGGAGGGCTCAGAGACACTTCAAGCGGGAGCAGCGGGGAGATTTCAGGACCTCCTGTAGGGACACCCACTCCTCGGCGGAAACTGTCACGCCGAGAGTCCAGAAGATGCGTTTCCGTTAAGGAGCTTTTATGCTGGAAGAAGTTCCGTAAACGCCCACTGTCCGATTCAACGAGCGATTGATGGAGTCATGTTTAAGGAGCTCCATCACAGACAGAGGTTTGGGGACATAGCCAAACTCTGAGGGATTAGGATTTTACGCACAAGCAGCTCATCATCCCATCACAGCAATCGGACAGTCCCTGAAAGCAGCTTGTGCAGAGAGGCATCATGAGTAACCCAGCCGGAGCCGGAGGAGCAGCAGGAGCTGGAGAGGGTCCAAGCCTGGAAGAAAGGTACAGAGTGTTGGAACTCCAGCTAGCAATGCAAACGGCGAGGCTAGAAGAAAGGAGGGCGCAGGATGCGGAAAAGGCAAAAGGCGCTACACTAGCAAGAAAGATGCCAGGCATGGTGCAGAAGTTTGGGGGGGACCCCAGGAACTACCAAGCCTTTAGGACAGAGATGCAGTATGCTCTTGAACTGCAGTTTAATGACTTTCCCGACGAGGCATCGAGAGTGGCGTTTGTGATTGGCCATCTCGAAGGAGGGGCGAGAGATTGGGTCAGACCCCTGATGGCAGGGAATAGTGACATGCTGAAGGACGCGAGGAAGTTTTTTCGCGCCATGGATTTGATGTTTTCCAGCGAGATTGAACAGGGGCTGGTGTGCAGACAATTGATGGCGTGCAAACAGGGGAGCCGATCGGTTCGTGAGTACTGGACTGAGTTTACAATGTTGATACATAGATTGGGGTGGGACCTTTCGGCGGAACCCATTCAAATGCTCTTTGAAGAGGGGCTTTCTTCGGCGGTGAAAGATGAACTTTCCCGGGCGCCCAGGGCGGAGTCTATGGATCAGCTGACCAAATCAGCGCTGACCATTGGAGCACGCCAGGAGGCAAGAGCCTTGGAGAAGCGGGAGGGGAAAGGAGAGCGTTGGAGGGATTTCCGCATTCCAGAGATTCCAGAACCAAGTTTCCCGCCAGGAGAGCCGATGGAAGCTGGAACAGCGCGCGCGCGCACAGTTTCAAATCCCAGTGAAGGGAGGAAGAAGGAGGGAAAGAGCGCCAAGAAATGTTATCTCTGCCAGCAGCCAGGTCACTTTGCCAGAGTCTGCCCGCGAAGAAAGGAATGGCAAGGGATGGCTGGAGCTGTTGGGGGAAAGGAGGAGGAAGTCCAGGAGCCAGTAAAAGCCAACGCCTGTCTGCCTCTGTCAGGGCACTGCAGACAGGCCAAGGAGCAGTAAAAGTGCCCACTCCGGAACCTCCAAGACCAGCCCTAGTAATAGAGGTGTTGCTAGAGCTGGCAAACGGATACCCACTAAAGACTAAGGCGCTGCTGGACTCAGGCAGCTCCTGTAATTTTATGAGCAAGGAGTTTGCAGCTGAACACCAGATACAGACACTCCCTTTAAGCAACCCCCTGCAGGTCACCACGATCGATGGGAGGGAGCTGCTGGGAGGAGAAGTCAGCCTACAAACCGTCCCAATGGTTATGAGGGTGGCCAGGCACACTGAGAGGATAGCGTTCAATGTAGCCACCCTGGGAGGGGCTCCAGTCATTTTGGGAATGAGCTGGCTAGCGTTGCGTGACCCGCTAGTGGGCTGGCATCAGAGAGTGGTCTCCTTTGGGTCAGCACATTGTCTGGAACACTGCAGAGAGGGAAAGGTGCCAGAAGGGGCAAAAGCCTCTCTAGCAGGGACGGAAGTGGCGGACGAAGGGAAGGTGCCCAAACAATACGCTGACCTGAGCAAGGTCTTCAGTGAAAGGGAAGCAGATAAATTACCACCGCACAGAGACTTTGACTGCCAAATTAATCTGGTCCCTGGGGCCCAGCTCCCCGTGGGCAAGCTGTACGCCATGTCAGACAGGGAAATGCAGGAGTTAAGGGAGTTTATTGATAAAAACCTGAAGAGGGGCTTCATCAGAGAGTCCAGAGCGGTGGGGGGGAGCCCAGTGTTTTTTGTGGACAAAAAAAACACGGATAAACCGAGATTGGTCGTGGACTACCGGGCCCTAAATGCCGTGTCAGAACCAGTGACTTTCCCCATGCCCAGGATTGATGACATTTTGACCAGGGTGAGAAAGGGAAAGATATTCACGAAACTGGACCTGAGAGGAGCATACAACCTGATACGAATAAAGAAGGGGGATGAATGGAAAACCACCATGTTCACCCCTTTGGGGGCGTTTGAATATCTCGTTATGCCATTCGGATTACAATCAGGCTCCGCCTGTTTTCAATCGCTCATGAACCACGTACTGGGACCTTTGCTCTACAAGAATTGCGTGGCCTTCCTCGATGACGTGCTGATATATTCAGAGAATGAGGAGCAGCATGTAAAGGATGTCAGGGAAGTGCTGAGCCAGCTGCAAGCAAACCAGTTGTGGGTGAAATTGGAGAAGTGTCAGTTCCACACCAAGGAGGTGGAATTCCTGGGGTACCGCTTATCAGACAAGGGATTAGCCATGGATCCAGGGAAGGTCCAGGCGGTGCTGGAATGGAAGACACCGAAAACGAAAAAAGATGTGCAAAGGTTCTTAGGGTTTGGGAACTTTTACCGTAAATTCATCAAGAACTTTGCCCACTTAACGGCTCCCATCACGGACTGTCTAAGCAGCAAGAAGAAATTCGTTTGGACGGCGGAGGCGGAGCATGCTTTTGAGGAATTGAAAAGGGCATTCGCTTCGGAAGAACAGCTCCTGCATGTGGATTTACAAAAACCCATGAGAGTGGAAACTGATGCCTCAGACCGGGCGGTGGGGGCGGTGCTGCTTCAGCCAGGGAGCAATAAGTCGGAATGGAGACCGTGTGCCTTCTTTTCGCGTAAGCTGAACAAATCCGAGAGGAACTACACGGTATATGACCGAGAACTACTCGCCATTCACGAAGCGTTCCGGAGATGGAGACACTTACTAATTGGCGCACAACATAAGGTGCAAGTGTGTACGGACCACAAGAATTTGGAGTATTGGAGAACGGCACGGGTGCTCAACCAACGACAAGTGAGATGGGCCCAGGAGTTCTCCAGATTCCATTTTGAAATTTGCTATGTGCCAGGTCCAGAAAACATCAGAGCGGACGCTCTCTCTCGCAAACCTGAATATTTGGAGGGGGAGGGAGCGCCGGAAGAGAGACATATTATCCCAGAGGACCACTGGGTGTGTGGTGCGGCCTGGGTGGGGCAAAGAGAACTGGTAGAGGGAACGGTAAATGATGAGTACGCCCAGGACAAGCTCAGAGGTCTAAGGAGAGAGGGAGAAGACCCCGGGGGTTTTGAAGAAAGAAACGGGGCATTGTATTACAGAGGGGCGCTATATATACCCGAAGGGGAATTGAGGGGGAGAGTACTCAAACAGCTGCACGACAATCCCACAGCGGGGCATTTTGGGCAACACAAGACCATGTGGTTGGTGACCAGGGAGTTTTGGTGGCCCAAGGTGAGGGAGGATGTACGGGAGTATGTGAGAAGGTGTGACCAATGCCAGAGAGCCAAAGGAGAAAGGCGGGCACCAGCGGGGTTATTAGAACCGTTACCCACACCAGAACGACCGTGGGAGGCGGTGTCGATAGATTTTATGACTGATCTGCCCAAATCCCAGGGGAAAACCGCCATACTAGTCGTAGTAGACCTGTTAACTAAGATGGGTCACTTTGTAGCTTGCTCACATGCAGTCACGGCGGAAGAAACAGCGAAATTGTTTGTAGAACATATTTTCAGACTGCATGGCGCCCCCTTGAGGGTGGTTTCCGACAGAGGGAAACAGTTCACGTCCAGATTCTGGAGGAAACTTATGAGCTTATTGCACGTAGAGGTCAACTTTTCGACTGCCAGGCACCCTGAGACCAATGGGCAGGCGGAGAGAGCAAACGGTATTCTCCAACAATACCTGAGGTGTTATGTCAATGACAGAGAGAACGATTGGGTCGAAAAGTTGGCACTAGCGGAATTTGCTTACAATAATGCTGAGAATGTGTCCACCGGGATGAGCCCCTTTTTGGCTAATTATGGGTGCCACCCCAGGGCGTTTCCAGGGGAAGGAGGGGAAAGATGGAGTGTTCCGGCCGCGGAACTTTTTGTAGAAGAAATGGAAGCGATCCATCGTCAACTCCAACTCAACTTAGAAAGGGCCAAGGAAGAATATAAGAGGCAGGCAGACAAGAGCAGAAGGGAAGGTGAAACAATTAGGGTGGGGAGTCGGGTCTGGCTATCAACCCAAGGGTTGCCGTTCAAGGGGGGTTGCAAGAAATTGAGACCCAAAAGATTGGGACCATTTGAGGTCATCCAACAGGTCAACCCAGTGGCGTTCAGACTCCGGTTACCGAACCACATGAAACTGCACCCAGTATTCCACAGGTCATTACTGTCACCATACAGGGGGGAAGGTGAAGGGGTATCCACACGGGGGCCAGCCATAGAAGAAAGGGAAAGCCGCAACCATGTGGCGGAAATCATCGACTCCAGGTGGAAGGGTAATCAGGTGGAGTATTTGGTCGCGTGGGAAGGGGAACCGGAGTCGGAAAACACCTGGGTGAAGGCAGAGGAGGTCCGTGACGAGATCTTGATCGAAACGTTTCACCAAAGGTTCCCCAGGAAACCTCAGCCAGTAGCGAGGTTTCGGAGGGAGTACTTTGGCACCACCGACGATGAGGAGGAACTGGAGGGATTCAGGGAATCGGAGTTGGAAGGAGGAACAGACTCCGATGAGGAGGAGTACTTGGAAACCGGAGACAGCAAAAGGTGGAGGGAAGTGTTCGAAACTTCGGAAGATGAGGGAGGTTCCTTCAGGGGTTTTGCTCCCTCGCCTCCCGCAGAGGAGGGGAGGGAAGGGGGTGAAGGGGGCCCTGGAGGGGAGGTGGATGTCAGGGAACTGCCATCTGAGACTAAGGAGGTGAAAGGGCTCATGGAGGGTGAGAGAGACCATTCAGCGGAGGAGGGGACCAGCAGGGGGAGAAGTGGAGTTCCAAGGGAAAGTGAGTCGGAGGGAGGGCTCAGAGACACTTCAAGCGGGAGCAGCGGGGAGATTTCAGGACCTCCTGTAGGGACACCCACTCCTCGGCGGAAACTGTCACGCCGAGAGTCCAGAAGACGCGTTTCCGTTAAGGAGCTTTTATGCTGGAAGAAGTTCCGTAAACGCCCACTGTCCGATTCAACGAGCGATTGATGGAGTCATGTTTAAGGAGCTCCATCACAGACAGAGGTTTGGGGACATAGCCAAACTCTGAGGGATTAGGATTTTACGCACAAGCAGCTCATCATCCCATCACAAGACCAAACATAAATACAGATCAAATACATTGCAAGCCCATGGCTTAAACAATACAAATAGAGAGATAGATGATAGATAGATGATAGATAGATAGATAGATAGATAGATAGATGATAGATAGATAGATAGATAGATAGATAGATAGATAGATGATAGATAGATGATATAGAGAGTGGTTTTTTTCACACAGAAAATGTTTAGGAGTACTCTCATTTTCCTACTCATATTGAAATACTGTCCCTCAATGAGGCCAAACTTAGATTCACAAAATGTTTAGGGATATGCGTACCGCTGCGTCCCGCCAGAAAAAAGCACTGGATATAGATATATATAGAGAGAAGTGCATCTAGCATCTTCATTACAGTTTCTGCTGTTTGCTGAAGATGCCCCTCTTTAGCCAGCTTCTGTTGTTCTGCTAATTTCTGTCACTGGTGGTGCTGCTACTGGGGGCTGCCTGGTTGGCACTGACCCATGACTTCAGCAGGTGGGGCTTTTCACAAATGGGGAATCACCAAGAGAAGGCTCTGTCATGGGTAGAGATGGGAAGTCCTGGGGAAAAAACAGAAAAAGGGGGCGGGGACCAGGTTTTTTCCGTTTCCCCCCAAAGCCTTTCCCCCCAGAAAATTGGGGGGGGGGAAATGTGTAGAATATTCAAACTGTATCAAACTGTTTTTTTCAATTTTTCCAGGAAAAAATGGCTTTTTGGGGAAAAGGGGGGCCTGGTTCCCTCCTCCAATTTTTCTGGGTTTTTTTTCCAGGCCATCCCATCTGTACCCATGGTGGTTCCCCATTTGTGAAAAGCCCCACCTGATGAAGATTATCTGTCTTCCACCTTATTTTTAAAATGTATTTATTTGATTTTGATAAAGATACAAACAGTAGGCTTAAATGTAATGGATCATTTTTAAAGAAAGTATAATAAATCAGTTTCGCTGATGTGTGGACATGGTCCTTATAATAAGGTAACACAAAGAAATATATAGAAAGCAATACAGTTAACCAAGATCTGTGAATGTTAACCATAAGTTAATATGCATTTGAAAAGATATAAAATTGTTTTCTTTATTGCATGCAATTTTTTTTAAAAGGTACCATATATCACCAAAGTTGTCTGTTTCATTTCCTTTTCCAAATGCTTTCATCTTGTATGTTGACTTTTCCACTGGGGCACTGGACCACATTTCTTGATACCATACAGTGTCTCCCTCATTACTGACTTCCAAGAGAAATTTAAAAATATTCCTGTTTACCCAAGCACTTGATGACCATATGTTACTATTCCTGGCAACCTTGAAATCATTGGCTGATAAATGTGTTTTTTAAAACATTTTCAAAGAATGTATTAATCTGTTGTTATAATATTTGATGATATCAATGTTTGTTGTCATTGGCTTCTTTGGGAAGATTATAAACTGAATTACTATTAGTAATCATTATTGTTCTGGGATGCTTTTATGTGGAATGATTTCACTTCTTTTCATAACTGTATAAACTGTTTTATTTGTTTTTTAGTTGGATGAGTACATGATTGCAACCTTTCCTCGGACCTTATGGTGAATGACAGGTAAGAAATGAATGAATGAATGGATGGATGAATCATAACCAGATAAAAAGAGAACATCAATTTCTGTACAAAAATAAAAACATACCTGGCAAATGTGCTAGATCAGGGGTGGCCAATTCCCAAGAGACTGCGATCTACTCACAGAGTTAAAAACTGGCAGTGATCTACCCCCTTTTGGGGGGTTCAGGTCAGTGATCTACCGGTAGATCACAATCTACCTGTTGGACGTGCCTGTGCTAGATAGTCTGATATACAAGGTGGCACCTGATCCCCACTCTCCCATGAGTCTTTTGCTTTTGCTCTTCACCTGTAGGTTATACCATTCTCCTGTTTCTACTCTAGGAATCTCTCAAATGGTCTCCCATCCATAGAGCACACACTGCCAGACAGGCTTAGGTTTGGCAGCAGAACTACACTTCAGGCATTATCTGGGCTAAAGATATCCTATTGTTAGTATGGTTATCAAGGATCACAGAAGCAAGGTCATTCATTAACAAGAAAAAGCCCAGTTCAGACATAATGGCAGTCTTAATGACAGCACTCTTGGAATGATGAGAGCTGCAGGTATCCTGGCAACCTGACAGAATTCAGAGAAAAGGTGCTGAGAGACCCAGAAGGTGGTGAGGAAAGGAAGGGAAAGAACCACAGTTCCTAACTAATAAGATCAAATTCTTGACATCCCTTTATGTGAAGCAAAAGTTAGGCTGCCAGTGTTCGCTCCTTCACATACATGACCATATGAAGCCCCGCTATGAGTTCCTCCATACATGCACAGTATCTGAAAGTAAGTTAATCATCGTTGACAGATTTACTTACATAGTGGCTCGAGTCCTTATCATCCACCTTTCTTTTTTTCATGTCATTGGAATAGTCAGGTCCATTCCTTCGTTTATCTGTGCTCCGCAGGCTATCCGGAACCAAGAGTGAGTTACTCTGTAAACACAAACACAAGGTCGTAGACATTTACCTTAAAGATCTCCTTTCACACATTTCCTAAGCTTGAAATAGGCACATGATACCCTTGCATTCATTTCCAGATAGCATTTCGCTATTCAAGTACATTAATTACATTTCCAGATAGTACTTTACAAACATAAAAACCTTAAAAGCAGATTCAGATACCCACAAAGCAGCTGTTTTAGGAAATAGGTTTGTGCAAGTCACCTGAATCAAAGAGCTTGTTATTATATATAGTGTTATTTGAATGCTTTTTATGGGGAGAAATTCAGGGGCGATTTACTCATGAAAAATATTTCAGCCAAGCATAAAGCATTTGTGCTTCTGAAAAGGAGTTTGTCTTAATCTCCTCTTAATTTACAGTCTGCCTTAAAATTTGCATTGCTAATGGTTAATATATTACTCCTCATTTAAGTGAAAGCCTGTGGAAAGGAGCAGACAGCAGGAGTGCCAGCTCTATTTAGATCTCAGCTGAACAGTTAAGAGTGGCTCCAGTTTGAGGGTCACCAACCTTTTTGGTGCACATTTGGAAACTGAAGAAAACCACAGGCATCAGGCACACGACATCAAAATATATTTTGTTGTCTACAACAGAATGCTTCTTTCAAGCCTATTTTGGGCAGGGCAGGTGGAAGAGGAATTTGCAGATACCTGTGGCTGCCATGTTGTTCTAGATAAATAGAAATTTGATATGCCTGCATCTCTCTGTACTCAACAAAAAGATTTACGTAAGAAACTGGTATAACAGAGGTGGGGAATATGTGAACCTCCAGAACCTTCAGCTCCCAACACACTTAGCTAGTATGGCCAATAGTCAAGGATGCTACGAGATGTAGTCCACCAGGATCTGGAGGTCCACAGGAGGCTTGGTTATTATTAAATTTGTGTACCACCCTTCATCTGAAGACCACAGGGCAGTTCACAACAGGTTCCCACTTTTCAACTATCAAGCCATACAAGAAGAATATAATACGTCCTTCAGATTCACGAATCTTTCCTGTTTTATACTTTACTCCTATATCGCTTTGTTTTAAATATGCTGTACACCAATCAGGAATGTTTTGTATTTGCAGCTTATAAATTATTGTAAGCAAATAAGCAAATGTAAGCTTTAATCTGCTTGTGTGTCATCCTACTCAGAGCAGACACAGAGAAATTAATGGACTTGAGTCCAATTATTTCAGTGAGTCTGCTCGGAGTATGACTAATGTTGGATATCACCCATAAGAATCATAAACTGAAGAAACACAAAGCAGTACGAAGCGAAATGACCTTACTGCCTAACTGATAAAACACACAAATGGTTGGTCTCAGCCAATTTACTGCTTAGCACTTCTTTAAAATAACAATAACAAAAAACAAAAAAAACCCACTTCCAACATAAAACTCAGAATGTGAAAGGAAGGCCAAAATGCAAGAGCAAGAACTAATTGTGTCCGCAATCTACAGGCTACTTTCTTTTAGATAATGCTAAGTACAAACTGTTGACCCAAAGGGGAAGAGAGGCATTTGAGATATTTCTGGGTCACATGATAATTTGACATGCCTCCAATTCTCATCTTCCCTCCAGCAAAAGCATTAAACATGTCACAATGGGTTCTTTTAAGTTCAGGATTAGCATATGCAAGAAGGGCAATTTGTTCAATGGTGTGTTAATGCCATGAACAATGCTGAATGAATGGTTGCTGGAAGGGGGGAAAGAAGAGGGCTCTTTTCACAAAGACCTGACAAGCCTCATTTCTGAAAGTCATCTTTACAAGGAAGCATAATGCTAACATACTTTAACAAAAGGTATACAAAAAAAAAATTCTACCCGCACCACTACTTCAAAGAAAACTGTTATTCACATATTAATAATTACACCTGAAAGCAAAAAAAAGGTAATATTACTAAGCGCTTCTCCCCCCCCCCACAACCGCCCCTGAAGACAACCACCCTAGGAGCTTTGTAGTCCTCATACACCAATTCTTAACAGCAAGGAGAAAAGAAAACAAGACAAACAAGGGCACCTAAAGCAATCTGAACTTTCTTCAGCACTCCAAGAATCACACTTTAAAAGCAAGCTTCAACCCCTTTTATTTCTGACTATTCAAGCTCAACACACACTAGGGATCTTAGACAAAGCATATGGGAGGGTCTAATGAAATCAAGTAAAAAGCAGCTCACAGTCATGTCTTTACCGCAGTGTTCTGTGGCTGAAAAGGCAGGTTTGTAGGATCACTGAACTCATTAGCTTGAAATATACAAGGTTGGGTTTTTGTTTTCTACCCCCTGGGTGACTCAAGGAAACTAGGAAGGCTCAATGGAGAAACTGGGAGCAAATATTAAGTTCCCATTTTGAAAGATCTTTTAATACCAAAACACAAACATCCACACATATACTTTACAGAACGTTGCTAGCAGACAGGTATGTTTGTTTGTGTATAAGAGGGGGGGGGGAGGATATAAGACCAAGTGTGTAGAGATCCATATTTCATGAATATTCACTGTCCCAAGACAGCATCTCAATATATTCCACCCAGCCTTCACCATTACAACTTAGTTCCTAAAATTTCCTTCTCTGTTAAAATATCAATTCTTATTTGCAGGTGCTTATGCTTTGAACATCTTCCCCAAAATGTTTTTTGTGCTGCCACCACTGGTTTCTTTAAACCTCAGATCTTTTCCCAAGTCTTCCATAAAGCATGTGGTTGAAATGGGCATTCTTATCCCAAAGACTTGAAACCAATACCAAGTATGTTGAGGTGCATTTGTCCACCTCTGCCCTGGCTAAAACTGGGAATAAGTGGTCCCTTCTTTGGGGGCAATGTGTAAACTATCACCCTAAGCCCAAGAGATGACACTAAATTCATGTTGAGCCTAGAAAGCCAAGATCCCGCTGTCATTGGGAGTCATTTGTGATGACCTCAGAGGCATGTGGAGTGTTGAAAGAGTCTACACTGGGAAGGGTCCTGGGGGCACATGAGGGGCGCAAAATCCTTTTGGGAGGCCTGCGCCATTGGAGACATTTGCAAGCATCTGGTGGATGGAAAACCCTTGACAGACCTCCTAATCTAGCAAAACATCTTGCATTATAAAAGAATGAAGCAGCTCACCATTATCACAGGACAATAGAGCTGAAAGGGGACAAAGGGGACAACCCCCTGCAATGCAGGAATTACAACATTCATGCCAGAATTTTGCCTTGGGAAATATGGAATTTGATCAGACAAAAATTCTGAAATTTTCAGAATTTCAGAACTTTCCAGAGAAAAGGGCTGTACTTCATTGGGAAGTTTTATATTGGCAGGGCCTCAGGCTCAAGATTAGATTGAAGCTCCAATGACAGTGCTAACCATACTGAGCTAGATGGATCACTGGTCTGACTCAGTCTAAGGCAGATTCCTATTTACATTACAACAGGACCCCAACGACTTGTCCACTGATACAGCTCTGATTTTTTCACTGCTTCACAGAAAACAAACACTCTCAAAATGGCTGGCACTTTCTATTGATCTACAGTGCTTACCTTATGAAATTTTGAAAGCACATTAATTTTTAATATCATGCATTGCAATTTGTAATACTAAGTATGGTTTAAAATCAATTTGGCATTGGTTACAAGACCATTCTCATAATCAGCATTTGCACCAGCACTATCTGTTGTAATGTTATCATAGCAATGCTGCTATAATTCCATAAGTAGTACAATACTGTGATTGAAAAAGCGGGGATAAGAGACCGGAAGTTTCTCTTCAAATCAAGTGTTATAGAAATGTACTGACAGGTGTGACCAAGGATAAAGCTTTTTCTGAGGTGCTGCTCCACGTATGGAATATTCTGCCTAGAACTATTTGCTTGCCACCTGTTTCACAGACTGATGCCAAGTGTTTTATTTTCCCTGAGTATTTGATGCGTACTTATTGTCACTGCTTCCCTTTTAATTTGCATTTTACACTTTATGTTGGGAGTGTGTATTGAGATTTCTAATGTTTAGTGAGGAAGGGCCATAGCTCAGTGGCAGAACAGATGCTTTGCATGCAGAAGGTCCCAGTTGAATTCCCCAGCATCTCCAGATAGATAGACTCAGAGAGAACCATTGAGATTTGCCGCCATCAGTGCAGACAGTAGTGAGCAATTCACTCATTCTCAAGTAGTTTTACTATTTGTAAACTGCCTTGGGTGAACAATAGGAAAAGCAGGATAGGAAGGCTTTAAGTAAGATTGGCAGCAATATCTAGATGACTATTGGATTTGCATGCCTGTATGCCTGCTGATCTTGTGTACACGGGACATGGGTGGCGCTGTGGGTTAAACCACAGAGCCTAGGACTTGCTGATCAGAAGGTCGGCGGTTCGAATCCCCGCGACGGGGTGACCTCCCGTTGCTCGGTCCCTGCTCCTGCCAACCTAGCAGTTCAAAAGCACACCAGTGCAAGTAGATAAATAGGTACCGCTCTGGCGGGAAGGTAAACGGCGTTTCCGTGCACTGCTCTGGTTCGCCAGAAGCGGCTTAGTCATGCTGGCCACATGACCCGGAAGCTGTATGCCGGCTTCCTCGGCCAATAAAGCGAGATGAGCGCCGCAACCCCAGAGTCGGCCACGACTGGACCTAATGGCCATGGGTCCCTTTACCTTTTACGCCTGCTGATCTTGTGTAGCCCCCTCCAGAGGCAATTTTCAAGGTTCTCAGTCCTATCCATGGTGGCAGCTGCAGACTATCAGTTGGCTATGAGCAGGCAGTAGACATGTGGGTGTTATGAGCAGCTGCCATGCTGTTCTTGAAACTCGACCTCAAGTTTGTTTGCTTGTTATTTGAATTTATATACTACCCTATACCTGGAGGGGAAGCAAGTCCCCCCTCCCAAAGACTTTAAATTTTAAAGACTGAACTTGCTGAATTTGATGGAACAAAGAGGAACACAAAAAAGAGAGATGTGAGGAGGTCAGGACAGAGGGACATGGAATTTTGAAATTTAAAAACTGGAGTTTTCTTTTTTCTTCTTTTTTGTTAAGTGTGTATTCTTTCTTGTTTTTCTGTTCTTTGTTTTTTGTTCGGGCTTTATCTAATCGATTGATTTATTTGAAATGATGATCTTTTTGTTTTATAAAATCTCAATAAACATTTATTTTAAAAAAAAAAATTTAAAGACTGATAATGTTATGAAGATAGTAATTATTTTTAAAATAAAGGCAAATGGGAAGAGAGATGGTGAATAAAATAGAACAATTTTTGTAAGAGTCTATGAGAGAGGCTGCTTTTATACGGAAACCTGAGGTACCAAGAAGTCAAAATCCAGACCTTTTGCAGAAGCATCACCCAATTCTATCTTTTGAGATTAGGTTGTGTGCTTTCACGTAATCTTGCCAGTGTTATGGATACACAATGGATCGTGACTCAGTAGGATGTGAGATCATTCTCTGGAGTTTACCAAAGCAAAAGAATACAGAAATGTTTATGAAAAACAGACAATAAATCAACACACACAGCAGTGATTTGTACACACCCTGAGCAAAATATAGAGTGGAGCAACAGAGCTAGCAATGGGGGTGGGGAGGAAAAAAAGGAGGGGGACATACCCAAATATCACTTCTGACAGGCTCAGTGATAATGTTCATTCAGAAGAAAGGAAATGTGTTTGCTAATTTTGCTATCTTTTTTATCGTGGGATGAATCTTATCTTGGAGGCAGAGTGGCAAAGATCTTCAGTTCCACTCAAGTTGCTAGTGGTTTGCAACACACTGAAGTGAGTAATGAGAATAAATAACAGAAAAAATGGGATGGGGGGGAATGTTTCACTTAGGAACTTTATGCATTTCCTGCCAGAAGTACTTGCAGATTCACCAATAAGTTTGTCCAAAGTTATCCTCTATTCACTGTGGTATAACTACTGAAGCAGTGGTCAGGTAGAAATGAGCTAACAGTTCAAACTTCTGGCAATATAGAAGTGAAATGTGTATCGTCAAAGGAGGTCAATTGTGGGTAGGTTTTTTTCCCCACCCACCATCATCAAGATGCCTTCAGTCCTAGATTGCATTTTGCCTTAGCCCTAGGGTCAGGGCTCCCTCACAGCACAGCAGTTAGCAATGGAAGTGGCAGTAATATGTATTTACCTGTATAGTGGGTTACTTTCCATAATAGTGCTGTACTTCCACAGGAAATAACTTTGCATACATACAACCCATACTTTTGTTGCCAGGTTATGGAGTCTTGACCACATTCAACTGTTTTTTGTTAAATCAGCAGCTAAACTACAGAAGTAATTATTAATGTGGCTTGGTTGAGGTTTAATATTATTTATTTTGACCACTTTAGAATTCTAAAGGAGGAGCACTGTACAAACCATTAAATGAAATTACGCAACTGTCAATTGCCTACGCTTCCAAAGCAAGCATCCTGATCTTTAGTATTTTCAACAGTTTATTTTGTTGCAATTCTGCTTTAAGGAGTCTTGTGCACTTTGGTAGAAAGGTATAGTTATAAAATGGATTGATATTATCTTCACCATCCCATTACAGCTGACTGCAAAGCAGGTGTGATACTTGCACCACTGACGTCTTTATATGTGATAGCAGCAAGACTTAGGCCTAACCTCCATACTTTAAATTCCACATATCTGCTAAGTGAAAGCACAATGTGTCCTATACTAACTGCGGAATTATACCTGTTATAGTTACAACTATTTTGTAGTAAAAACACAATGAAACAAAACAAAATGGGGAGGGTTTCAACTCCAGTAGGAGTTGTTTTCTGAAGTGTTTCTGAAACACTTATTTTCCCCTATAGTGGAAAATCCCCAGTTTGAGATCTTCATCCCTTTGCTCAATTTTTGCAGAAGTGTCCGAAGCTTAAAAATTCTGGGGTAGACAAAGCAGTATAATCGTTTCATTGAGTTATGCAATGTAAATTGATTGCATTTCTGTCAAATAATTGTTACCACCTTGCTAAGAGAAACATGAAACCAGTTTGTTTCATCTTAATTTCAGTAGACTAGACATTTTAATTGAGGATAATCCCAGCTTTCATGGTCAGAACCCAATTTATCAGGGATTAAGAACATGAAGTCTACATTATTTTTCCAGATTGGCCTAAGTGATTAAATCAATTTTATGAGTAATTCCACCACCACTCCAATTATTTGGTGCTGTTACTCAAAGATTCCCTTCTACTATAAATTCAAAATGTAGCTTCTCCTTTCTTTGGGCCTAATCTGTTGAATGGGAATTACCATTAGTTTCAAGGGGTCTTACACATTAAGTTAGTCCTATTGCAAACAAGATGAATAATTTAATTACATCAAAACTCATATTCTTTCAAGGAGCTTGGGGGTGGCCTTTGACCTCATTTTAACTGTGAGGTGTTTTAGGGTAAAAAGAACTTGCCCCAAACTTCCCACATGAGCTTCATGGGTTTGAATATGGGATTTCCACACCCTAACCCAGCACTCTTGTAATTGCTATATCATACTGGCACTCAAGGATGCTAAGGCCCCTGTAGCTCTCCTGTCATTAAATTTAAATAGTTAAAACAGTGGGGAAAACTAAAAGGGAAATCTACACAAGGGAATGCAGGTCCCACAACACTGTACTGTGTTCAGATGGATTTGCTTAGCTATACTTCTCCACTTGAGACCCTTTCTGGCCGGGGGAGACAAATGAAGGTCTCTGAAGTATGGAAGGGAGTCAAACTGTAAATAAATTTATAAGAATGTGCATGTGTGCACACCCACGCTTGACTATAATTATGCTAAATATTAAGTAGAGGAAAATGTATGCTGATGAATGCTGGGATGGCAAAATGTTTGCACCCAGAATAACCAATATTTACTCATCATGAAATTCTAGCTCCTCTCTTTTCTCAAAGAGGAGCTCAGACTTGCCCCATGAATGCTTCTGTAAGAGTTACAGCCTTTCAATAGCTGCTAGTATTTGACTATTTATGAATGACAGATGAATGGGTGTTAATAAAGGTGGACACTGTTGCTTCAGCAAGTCATTCTTCAGCTTACTTGCAAGTTCCTTGCCTTAACAGTTTTAAGCACAGGAATTGTGCTGTGTTGCACGCACAGAGAACTGAATACTAGGCCTCTAGCGACCAAGATGTATCCAGGATCACTTCCAGACTACACTCCCAGGGGGAATGTGACCCCATCCAAAGCAGGCAATTCACCAGCTATCTGGATTTGAGGTTTCAGTCAGTTTGTTGGCCCTCATCCAGCCCACCACCAAGTCCAAACAGTGGTCCAGGGCTTGCACAACCCCTCCCAGTTCAGATGGACATCATCAGTGTACTGATCTAAGAATACTTGCAATCACCTTCCTTAGAAAGGGGGCATTTGCAGTAAGCCCATAGCTCAGTGGCATAGTTTTGGTATTAGAGATAGTGCCTAACATACAACCATCTTTAGGTTTCATTCCAGAGGGAGGTTTGACAGCCTTCTTCACAATGGATCCTGGAGAGGGCGGAAGACAAGTTGGTCTCTTTTTGGTGTTGGGCTGGCAATTAAGAGTAGTTGCTAAAGTAGGGTTGTTTATTGCCCGATTGTGTCTGCCTTTGGACATAGTCATTGTAAGATATTTTGGTTTTTAAAAAGGATGTGCTGCCCCTGGGACTGAGCTAAAGGAGGGTTTAGGAGTTCCTGAGAAGAGACGCTCTTTTCTGCTAGTTCCATTAGAAGCTTATCAAGGAGGCCCTAAACAGGTGGGCACTGGATGAGGGGGTCTAATGTTCCAACATCTGAGCCAAAGCAGCCTTGGCTAGTACATCGCTTGACATGACACAGGCTGAGAGTCTGCCATATAGGCAGCCATAAGAGAGATTACGAATAGGGTTAATCTTTTTATCCCCCTGAATTTGATCTCTAAGCTCATCCAGCCCTGGCAGAGTAGGAGCTTACGCCTGAAGCCTTAAGGGCTGTAGCTGAGGCATCAACATCTCTCTTCAATGTGTTTTCTAACTTGCAGTCAATGTGGTATTTATTATCTGCAGCAGTAAGGCAGGCTGCAGCATTAGACAAAGCCACAACCACAGTCTCTTCCCTGGGAGAAGAAAACAAGTCTTCTCTCTCATTAGAGAAGGGGTTGAAGCTTAAGCGAGATTCTGTTTACATTAAGAGACATAATTGGCTCCTGCCACTCGTTTTTGAGTGCGTGTTCAAAGACAGCTTGTGGCAGCACCAGCAGATTCTTGGCATAAAGTAGACTTGATGTAGGATCAGGTGCTATTGTAGTCAACCCTGTTTTGAAGTGGAAAGAGGAAATAGTCAGGCCTGCTAGGGCTGCCATATTTTGAAGAGCGAAAAAGAGGACACATTTACTAACTTCTGCTTTCAGCTACAGATCACTATGACGACTCTACCCATGAAAAAGAGGACGTGTCCTGGAAAAATAAGACATATGGCAACTCTCTGTAGAGGAGTCAAAAGTCTAGTGCTGCCTCAGCCAATGGAAGGGGTGCAGGTTTATAATTATTTTTTATTTATTTATTTATTTATTTATTTGTTTGTTTGTTTGTTTGTTTGTTTGTTTTATACCCCGCCTATGTGGCTGGGTTTCCCCAGCCACTCTGGGTGGCTTCCAACAAAACACTAAAATACAATAACCTATTAAACAATGAAAGCTTCCCTAAACAGGGCTGCCTTCAGATGTCTTCTAAAAGTTTGGTAGTTATTTTTCTCTTTGACATCTGGTGGGAGGGCGTTCCACAGGGTAGGTGCCACTACCGAGAGGGCCCTCTGCCTGGTTCCCTGTAACTTGGCTTCTTGCAGTGAGGGAACCACCAGAAGTCCCTCGGAGCTGGACCTCAGTGTCTGGGCAGAACGAACGCCAGGAGAATGAGATATCATTTAGAGCAGCCTTCCCCAACCCTCTCTCTTCTCCCCAGCCCACCCCACATTTCCCCCTACAGCATAGCTAATGGTCAGGGATGATGTAAAGTCCAAACATCTGTAGACGAAAGGCTGGAGAAGGCCATGCTAGAAAGTACACTCTTACAAGGATGGAGGGCAATAGTAGAATCCCCATTCTCACCTCTGAGGCCCCAGCATAAAAGGAACCCTCTAGGCTAGGCTTCCTCAACCTCAGCCCTCCAGATGTTTTTGGCCTACAACTCCCATGATCCCTAGCTAGCAGGACCAGTGGTCAGGGATGATGGGAATTGCAGTCTCAAAACATCTGGAGGGCCGAGGTTGAGGAAGCCTGCTCTAGGCTAAAGTCCACATTTATTTAATGAGTTTGTATGCTGCTTTTAAAGCAAAAAATTCTTGCCAAAGTGGTTTACAAGCCACTTAAACATAAAAAACCAATTTAAAACCACAAAATATCATAAAATTTCTCAAAATTAAAAACTATTATGAAAAGCCAAAAGACCAACATATAACCAACAGAATATGCAATTATCAAAATCAGGAAATAAAATTGGGCAGTTCTGCAACTCAGAGCGACCTTGTGGCTGAAGGCAGTTGGACCTTAAGGCCTGTTTCAGACATGCAAAGTTTGGCGTTTGTCTGACATTGCATGCAATTGCAACCCACAATTGTAGGGTCACAGCTGAAATGGCAAGCACATGGAAGAGGGAAATCGTATTTCCTTTATAGGCAGGCATGTCTGTTGGGCTTCAGAAGCAGATAATAAAGGACAGGAATGTTGGTACTGTAAACCCCCAGCCCCCGAACTATCGAACTAATGAGGGGCAGTAGTTGATGATGAAGGGAAGGGTGTCAGTCATCATTTGATGCTGGTACAACTGGAGCATATTATCCTGAACAGATTGGGAGCCAAGCTTGCATGGAATCTGAGACTGTTAGGGGAAGCAATTAAGAAGGTTCCATATTTCATCTTTGGCAGAGTTCATGGCTTGTAGGGTCATATTCAGATGCCACACTAAACCAAAGTCAGCAAAACAGAAATGAGCTGCAGAAAGTCTCAGGTTCACATGCTTCTCCCTCCAATCTTTTCTTCCGATGCAGCTGCAAGGAGTTTAGACACAACCAATTTTACATAATCATTTATTTTTCTGTTGCCCAAACCAATCATTTGCTTGAAACAAACCAACTTTAAAAGATGAGTCACCAAAGTGATTTGCTTAAACAAATCGTGGTTAATGGCAACCATGGTTTCAGATTTGGATGCAAAGCTAAACTGTGGTTAATAGAAAACTGAATAAATAAATAAATAAATAAATAATAAATAAATAAATAAAGCAAGCAAGCAAGCAAGCAAGCAAGCAAGCAAGCAAGCAAGCAAGCCTGCCCATCTGGCTGGGTTTCCCCAGCTACTCTGGGTGGCTCCCAACAGAATATCAAAAACATGATAAAACACCAAACATGATAAACTTCCCTAAACAGGGCTGCCTTCAGGTGTCTTCTAAAAGTCAGATAGTTGTTTATTCTCATTGTGCTAAATTATGTCTTGGTATGATGTACAGTAGCTGGTCCTGTTGTAGGAGGTGTCTATTAGGATTCCCTTCAATGCACCCAGAAATGTAGTTCCTAGCCAGATAGGAAAAAGTACTCCAGCAGTTTTGACAGTCCAGGTCCTGCAATGGTTCTTACTGTCCACTATAATATATAGTTGCAACTAAATCAGGAAAACCCACCTCCTCTCTTTTTCAGGAACAGCTCCAAAAGTGTGATGGCAGGAAGAGTAAAAGCAGCGTACTTACAGTGGAATAAAATGTCTGTCATGCAGAGATGAACACCAAGGTAATATTTGAGGTATTATTAGAGACTACAGAGTACATTTGCTTTACATTCTCCAATTAAGAAGAGTTTATTTGTTTTTTGCTCACACTTGTGAGCATAACCCTTATTTACTGCTGAAGCAATCTGATTCCCATTCCAATATACTTTTTAAAATGGCAAGAAATAATGTATTTGGTTGAATTCAAAGTGTCCTTCCACGTGTGGGTGGAGGAACTGTGCTACATCCTGTGCTAGAGTTTTGTAGAAGAGAAGAAACTAAATCCAAGATTTAGTTTTTTCTGCCTGCGCAAACACTCGTAGAAGCATAGAACTTCTAAGTAACCAACTTATATAGGACACTGCAAGCTCTTCCACTACAGCTTAGTTCAGCAGTTGCTAATGGTGCTAGCAAATATTTCACTGACTTCTTTCCCAGACTGTTCTGGGAAAGAACAGTCCTTTGGAATAGCTTTTTGGGGGAAAGAAACAGCAGGGGGAATAGAGAAACTGGACCAATCATTCACCCTGCCTGCTGGTGGGACTCAGAATCCAGGCTAAGTGACCCCTTTAATATACAGTGAAGAGGTATTAAGCTTTGAAAAAGCTAGTAAGTGGAAGAAGAAAAAGTAAAAGGACTGAAATTAGATCCTAAACCTCTATGACAGGGCTCAGCAAACTTTTTCAGGAGGGGTCCGCTCCACTGTCCCACAGACCTTGTGGGGGGCCGGACCCGCCCTCTCCCAAAGGAACCCCAACCCCTGCCACCACTCACGCCACCACCGCCTGGTCTTCGGCAGCAAAGGCATCATCTTCTGTATCGGCGGGGCACAGAGTCCGTGCCGCTGACCTCGGCGGTGGAGGCAGCGGGCCTTAGTTTGTCGACCCCTGCTCTATGGCATGCACTGCCCCCAAATGAAGGTAAGGATCTCATAGCTAGGAGTGGAAGTTGGAGAAGAGTTCTTACATCAGTGTTGTGTCTGAGCAGCTGAAACATACAAGTAGACTAGAGGACAGTGCAATGTACACTGAGGGTGATAAGTAAAATAACAATGTACAGTCATACCTTGGCTTACCGACGCTTCAGGTTGCGTTTTTTTGGGTTATGGACCGCTGAAACCCGGAAGTACCAGAACAGGTTACTTCCGGGTTTCGACAGTCATGCATGTGCAGAAGCACTAAATTGCGCTTTGCACATGCGCGCCAAATCGCAACCTGTGCATGCGCAGATGCACCACTGCAGGTTGCAAACACGGATCACGTTTGCAACCCGAGCATACACTGTGCTGCAAAGGATAAATTAATTTTTTAAACCCAAAACGAGCAGCAGTTTCTTTCAACTGCAAATGAAACACGGTACCCTCTACAACTTCACAGGGATGGACGTGCTTCTGGGATGCATTCTGACCATGTGACAATGCTCCCTCGCCTCTTGCACACAGTCTCTTGCACTCCTGATCTAGCCCTACTATTGTGGGCAACATGTTTGCTCTTCCACCTTTGCCCAAGGCTTTGAAGCAAATTGCACGAATCTTTAGATGGCTCAATGACACACATGGAAAGGTTAAAGCAACCCAGTTATATTTCTTGGGGAATGTAATGAACTAAAGATGACCTCACAACTTTAGCAGATATCCCAAATGACTTCTCAAGACTTCCAAGTGTCCGGAGGAAAGTAATAAGCAACCCCAACAGAATTTGTACTTCTAATACTCTAATGCACTTTTGAAGTTCCTGCACTCTAGTGTGGAATAAACTGGAAAAATATGAGAGGGGATGAGAAAGACATTCCTTTCACATCTTACAAAACATTTTCGAATGTGTGTAAACCCTGGAAAATCCAGTTTCAAGGGACATCCCAAAATCAAATAAAAATTTATTTTAAAAAATGCCATCTACTGATTGTAGTATAGATATGCTGCACGACAGATATATTGTCTAAATTAGGCGTAAACATGGCCAAAGAATCATGGTGGCCCCTGATACTAACAAAAAAGTTCTCTGATGAACCATGTGAGGGTGTGTAAGTGGTTTTTAAAATCATTAGAACACTTTTTTGAAAAGCCTAAGAGTGACACTAGCAATACATTCCAAGTACAAGACAGATTAGATGGGAAATGTCTGATATACTAATCACAAAAGGAAAGGCAGATTAGATATGAAACTTCTGATATGCTAATCAGATACTTAACACATATGTATATGAATGAAGACAAAGTTAGAAAAACTACAAATCCCTGGTATGGCTAATGTGCAAGTTTTTAATCTCACCTGTTTTCACAAGTACACACATGTGTAATGCAATTAATGCAGGCTTGAGCAGTTGCTATCCAAAACCAGATTAGTTTGTAGGGATATTATCATAGCAGCTACAAAAGCTGTTCAATAGAAATTTTATTTTTATTATTATTATTCCAACAAAGCACTGCAGTATTCATACCACAGACACTATGCCCATTATCTAAACTAGGAGAGAAGTAGCAAGTAAGCCCTACAAGGGAAGAAAATGTGAATATCTGGCTATCAACTACTGTAGTAACTGAAAAATGTTAATGTTAGCAGGAATATTGGTACTTACTGTGCCCGCATCTCTGTCTGTTCCCGTAGTAACCAAGAAATGCACAGACATGCCCGTTCAGACACAGAGGCAAGAACAGAAATAAAAAAGGGGGGAAAATTAGAACACAAGCCGCGAACAGTTTTAAAATGGCTTTTATTTATATAAGTCATTGCACATTCCTAATACAGTGATTTCCTGAAAATTACATTTTGTAAACATGATTTACAGTTTAACCATACACAAAGCCTAGTTCTTTCCATGACAGAATAAATTACTTTTTTCTTTTTCAAAAATTATTCAAGTGCAATTTTGCCCAATATTTAAAGGTGTCCTAAACAAACCTACAAAACAGTTTTAATGCTCTAAAACTTTCATTTCAACACATTCACCTCAAAATTTGACTCCGTCATTTGCCCACCCTCCCCAGAACTCTTCCCATTAAAGATCACTTTCTTTAATCAAAAAAGATAAAATTACCCATTTATTCTGTTTTAACAATTTTCCACAATATTGTGCGGACCACTGAGGTTACAACTAAGCATCTGTCAGGATGTCAAAATGTCCTGCACTTCATAAAAGCAAGGGATCCTTAGCGATCTCCCAGCTTCAAAGACTGAAAACTTCAAGCTGAATTTTGCTTCAGTGGTATAAATGCAGAGTGCCATTCTTAAACGTCTGGCAACCAGTTTGCTCTCGGCTTTCGCTCAACATAAGCGCAATTTCTTTAGAGATGCCTGCCATTTGCAGCAAGGTGCAAAGATGCGCCTGGCAATGTCCTAATCAGGCTTTCCATGCCTCTCACCTCTGTGGTGGTCTGCGTCATGGTGTTTCTTGTCATCTTTTATTGCCAAGTGAGACTGCCCACCTAGAGCACTGGAGAGGGCAAGGAGGCCAGCGCTGCTCCCAAGCGGAGGAATCCCAGGAGGCTGAAGTCCTGATGGGTGAGGGGTTAGAGGCACTGGGGGTCCATGGCCATGTGAGAGGTGTTGAGCCTGCAACTGCTGTTGCTGTTATTTGTGGGGTATTTCCAGGCAGAAGCAGCGGCACGTAGGTTGGGGATGAAAGAAAAGGAGAACTGGTTAGCCAACTGAACTCATTTCTACTTCCAGTTTTCAAAGCCCACACTACTTCAACCTGCTCCAAATAATCGCCCCATACCAGGTTTCACAACTGCTAGAATATTTCCTCAGATATCGATCCTCCTTTGTATTACAGAACTGAGCCCTGTAATTTAATCTACAGCCTGACTAACAGGAGATTTGTGCAGTCTAGACTCTTGAAGACATCTGGCACCTCTCCAAATCCACCCCCGTATTAACAAAATTAGTGCAGGCAAAACTATACAGTTTGCACACATTCCTCCTACTCAACCCAAAAAACTAATTTCCACTACTACTGTGTTGCGTGATTAATTTTTTAAAAGTGGTGACTTGGAAGGTCTGGTCTAAAATAAGGCTCCACCGCAGCTTCCACTAGGAGGATTTCCTGTGCAAAACAGATCAGCTGGGAGTGTTACCTTCCAAATGCATTTCGGCACCTAGCATTTATAGATGTTCCCTATTGCTCCTCTTCCTCCCTCCCACACTTATAAACTAACTCCTGTGTTAAATACTTGACAGGACAGATGGTTGGTCTGAATGAAAAGTTCACTTTGATTACTGTTATCCTCAGTACGTTACATCTGAGATTTACTTGGAAATATTCTAAACCTTGCAGCTTAGTCTACTTGAAGGCCGATCCAAATCCTCTCATTTCTAAAATGTGATAAAATTACTTATGTTTGTAAGTTCTCTAAGGCAAACAGAAATTCCCAAAGCTGAGAGCACTACCAGGTCCTGTGTTGGACACATCCTGTGACACCAACATACCAATTTCCACCTACCCCCTTCATTTCAGGTTAGTAGTTACAATTTCATTTAAAAAGCAAAATGGTTGCAACAGTCTGTTATAAGTCTAAACAGGAGTACAGTATCAAGTTTAAGAGGAACTTGAACCTGGAGAATATAAAAGAAACCCCCCTTTTTTATTTACCTTAGATCAAGAATTTCAGGCCTAATTTTCCATTTTATTTATCATTTAAAATTTGAAGATGGGGCATTTGGACAGCTAATGAAATTTAGGACTTAAGAGAGCTCAGTTTATAAAAACACTGAGCAATCAAAGACTCATTAGGTGGCTTTGGACAAGTCATGAGCTCAGCTACAGTCCCCCGAATCATTAAAAAGCTAAATATTTCATATTACAACTTCTGTAAAAAGGATATTTACAACAATATTTCTCAATGAGAATCCTAAATGCATTCTAACAAGGCACAGCATGCTAAACACTAGATATACTAGCATACATGTTTTAACAAGCCCATTTCATAGCCCATAGTTTATAGCTGGCTGCATTTGAAACTGGCCAGGGTTTGTGACAAACCATAACTGCATGCAGAAGCAAGAGCCTTTGCCCAGCTCAAAATAGTGCCAGTGGCAAAATGTCCAGGAATTTTAGGTTGACTGCCTTAAAAAAAGCTCAACAACCTTTGAATTTGACTTCTAGAAATATGGCAAGCCTACTGATATGGGCACCAAGCCAAGGAGATGCAAAATAATAAATAAATAAGGAATTATTGTGAAAATAATATTGGGGGGGCACCAAATTTTGTCCTTGCTCAGAAAGCCATTACCAAGTCCGCCCCTATGCTCACGCACACTAATCCGTAGTTTATCATTACGTGTAAGTGAACTAATGTCTCACTAATGGCAACGTTTGTTTAGCCTTTCTAAAAACACACACACAATAGATTTCTCTTTTCATTAATAGAAAATATGTATAAGAACATAGGAAACTGCCTTTTAGTGGAGTTGGATTAGCCCATTTAGCTTAGTATTGTCCACTCTGGCTGGCAACAGCTCTCCAGAGTCTCGGGCTTCGCAAACTCTTTGCCATCACCTATCATTTGACCCTTTTCCATTGGAGAGTCCAGAGGCTGAACAAGAAACCTTCTGAATGCAAAACATGTTCTCTAACAATGAGCTCAGTCTCTCTTCTCCCCACTCCTCACCCCTCCAGCATTCCATCTTAAAAACTGGGTCCATTTTTTCCTCATTATCAAGGATGTTTGTTAAGAGGTAGTGCTCTTCTTCTCCCATTTAGTCTTCAAATTTAACATTGTGCCTAAAGCAACTGCAATGCTGCAAGTTCATCATTAAATAGAAAGATGCCAGTAATGAAAAGGGGAGTGGAATCATGCCTTAAATGAGGTACACACTTCTCAAGAAGCAAAGCGCAACCATGGCTAAGGACTGCATTACTTCCTCATATATATATATTTGGCAGTGCTAGTCTTATGTACACCAGGCATGGCCAAACTTGGCCCTCCAGATGTTTTGGGACTACAACTCCCATCTTCCCTAGCTAACAGGACCAGTGGTCAGGAATAATGGGAATTGTAGTCCCAAAACATCTGGAGGGCCAAGTTTGGCCATGCCTGATATACACTTTTACACTGGGGTTGAAACGTTTAAATGGAACTAATTTGATTAACTGGTTGGTCTACAAACATGACAGGCTCTTGTAAAAATGTTGGTTGCAGATGGCATCTTCCTACGAGGCATGCCTCTTTTTTTCAAACAAAGGAGAGACTGCCTCTGTGATGAAGCATGGATAAATCTAAAAGGTGAAATGTACTTCTTTTTCATAGCCATTATTCATTTTTTTACAGAGCCAAAAGTCACATCAATTAAGATTCACGTAATTAAGTTACATTTTAAAAATAAAATAAAATTGGGCCATACACTTAGTTTATTTTTTTTAAAGATATTTATTGAGATTTTCCACCTTAATACATTAAAAAATCAAAAAAGAAAAAACAAAAAAGTTAGAAACACATAAAGTTTACAATCCATATTTTCAATAACATATTGCCCTGACTTCCCCACACCTCCCCTTCTTATATTCCAATTCAAATTGTTAGTTCAACAAGTTCTTATCCCCAATTTTTGACCTTTTTATATTTAATTCATTTTAGAAAAACTAATTTTAACTTATAAACATCAATATTTGTACATCAGTGCTCATTCTTAAAACTTTTTTCTAAAGTCGACCCAAATTCCCTTCCATGAATTCCCCAATTTTCATACTAATAACAAAACAAAATAAAAAAACAAATTATAATTGTACACCCTTTGGATTCCCAAACCCCACCCCACCCCTTTCCCGGTTTCGGTCCCCAACAAATGTCCATCAGTCTTAGTCTACTATCAGCCTGGAGACCTCACGTCCAAGGCTCTTAATTCTCTCTCAATTCCTCTCTGCCGGTTTTTTTGGTAGTCCTTAGTATTAAACACCAGACCTCGGAGAAGCTCTGTCCCGATAGGGTCCACATTTCTTCCAGCCAGACCTCCATACTTAAAAGTGGAGCCCGAATCTTGTTTCTTACTCCTTTTAAGTCCAAATGTCCCAAAAGCTCCAACTTCCACCTTAATCAAATTTGTAATCCATAGGTCTTCAGATCTCCACATAAGGAGATCTCTCCATTCTTCAATCTCCAATTCAGACCAGATTTTCATCATCCAGTACTTATTTTCCTTTGTAACCATCATGTCAGGCCTCTGGCTCTCCTTTGTCATCTGCAACATTACATCTCCTCCTTCCTTTTCCTCAGAAACAACATATATCTCTTTCTCCACACTCTCAAATCTCTCAAGTTTCTCTTCTTGTCCAGCTGCATGAACTTCCTGAGTCAAATCCTTATCAAATTCAATGAATTTGTTTACTGTTAAGTCCAGAGTTGCAACATTGGTACCCAAAACATCAATTTGGCCTTGTAACTTTCCCAAGAGAAGAAAAACTCTGTCCAATTTAGCTTGAATTTTTCCTCCTTCAGCCATTCTTGTAATCTCCCAAAAACCCCTCTAGAGGGATTTTGGTTACTTAATCTTCCTTCCAGTTCAAATCCAAAAATCAAGTTAGTTTGTATCAGTTCTTCCTTGTTTTCAACAAAATATAACCAAATTGTAACAAATATATCCAGCAGAGACAGCAGAAACAAAGTTCTCTTTTTCCTTCTTGACAGCTAATTTGACAGCTGTCAAACTCTTCTATATCTCCTCAACAGGCTCTCTCGTGGATCACTCCCGGGTCCGGGGGGGTGGCACTTCAGCTCTCAAAATTAGCTCTTATCCTCCAGTAAAATTACTTATACTGCCAAATCGTGAAATTAATGTCTTTTACCCAATAAAGAAGAAGAAGTTCTCTCGACCTTAGTTAACTAGTCCTTGCTTTAAATTATTTACAAGACGGGGAGACGGACTTCCTGTTTGCGCCTTCCCCGATCGTGCCTAATTAAAAAAAAAAATTTCCTTTGCAAATCCAATTTCCGTACTACTCACGGGTTGTTGCTTTTAAAGTCCAATTGTTCACAAGAAGAAGTCAGCGCTCTCCGACCATGGCATGCGGCTTCACTCCGCAGGAGAAGCAGTCGACTCTCAGCACCGCGCCGCTCGCCCCGTCCCCCGTTCCGAAGCCTTTAAAAAGGCTCCTTCGCGGGTCGGGGGAGCACAAATGGTGCCCGCCGAGTCACCAGGTTCACAGGCTTCAGCGCCTGTGATTTCTGAGGGTCCCCGCATCGCCGCAGCGGCAAGACCCAAATCCTGCGGAGCCGATTCCCTCCGGAGCTCGGAGGGAATCCGCCATTAGTCGATGGCGCTAACCCGGAAGTTCCATACACTTAGTTTATATGCAACTACAGACTTGTCAGGTTTGAGTTAGGGCGTGGTAAGTGGGATGGGCAAGGAAGTGGAACTGCAAAATTCTCACACACATTTCAGTCTCCTGTGTGTGTGTGTGTGTGTGTGTGTGTGTGTGAATAATGCCTTCCTTTAAATTTTCAAGCTTAACAGTAATTTAGTCAAGTTACCTTTAAGTTACATTTCAGAGATCACCAGCTACAACTACTAAAGTGAAACACAATTTTAGCCATGACGTGCTTCCAACCAGCAAAACCAAAGAGGGATCACGTAACCTAGACTGTTAATGGGTCTCTCTCTGTGGCTGTCACCATTGACAGACAACAGACACAGCCTAAAGGGTCTCAGTATACCAGTTCATTTGGCTAGAATTAAGAAACAGTAACTAAGTTAAACATTCATAACTAAATGTTTGCTTTTACTGCGTTGGAACCAGAATGACTCTTAGAGTCGGGCAGGGCTTAAGTCTTCAGGGGATCTCCCCCCCCCCCAAAAAAAATTCTCTTCTGTGGGAAAAGGATAGGAAAACCAAGGAAGGAAACCAGCACTTCACCGTATATGTTGTCAAGTATGTTTAGCAAACCAGACTTACAAAATTTACAACAAATGCATCTGAAACTTTCATTTCTTGGAAAAAGGGCTGGAACAGGGAATAGGAACACAGCACCATATGTTTGAAAACAAATTAGGAAATACTTGGGAACGAGGGTGGAATGGAAACTCTGGTGCAAAATGCGTGGCAGACTTTTTAGCTGCCTGGATGAATTTCTCATGTGTCTGTACTCCAGTCCAAAAATCTGCCTGGTAAAGTACTTCACAACTTTTTCTTTTAAAAAACCTCACACTCACATCATCCATCATGAGGTACAGCTTTATCTGTGATGTGATAAACATAGGTCCACATTTAAAGGGGATAAGGGCTAACAGCAGAGTATTTCCCCTCCCCCAGAAACACACTAAATTCAGGTTTTTTGCATACTTCAGAAATGTAGTTCCCCCAAAAGACATCATATACTTTGTTCTGAGCCTCAGCCAATGGAAGCCTCACTATATACACTAAAGATTTAATCTCTTGTTCCATCTATCCCCTAACAGAAGCTAGTTATCTTCCCATACCCTTAACCAACCCCACCCAAACCCTAATACAGCACTCAACACTAAACACACAGCGCCGACAACTCCAAAAATCATGCAAGGCTAAGCTGTTCTAGAATTACACTTTTGAATTCACTTCTCTTTGCGCCCACATTTCTATTTTACAACAAAAACATGCATCCTAGTTATTTATAGGCTTTCTAAAGATTAACTACATGCTCATAATAAACCCTCAAGAGGTTAACCTCATCCCCTTAAGCTTCACACACTACAATCTCAGAGATAGCTGGCAACCACAGCCAAGCAGAGGAAAAATAATCCAGCATCTTGCTAATCCTTTAGTCAATCACCTCATGCAATGATGGAAAGCCCTTTGGAGGCTGACAACTCAATCTGTCTCACAAGTGCTGTCAGTCCAAGAGATACATTTCACAGAACCATTAGCAGCACACCTCAGAGAGGAGGAGGAGGGAGGAAACCAAACACCTCGCAAGTATTAAATTCTTTCTGAACAAGCTAAACTAAAAACACTCTCATAGGCTGCCTGTTTCTTGTGAGTGTTGCATACTGCACTCTTAGGTATGTTTCTATAATTCATCAAGGTGGAAGTATTTTTTAAACAGAATTTTTTCCCAATCTGAACCAATCTTGTAAAGTGATTTTATTTGCTACCAGTGTCATTCAGATTTCCCGGCGTGCACAACTTTTAATTTTCCAGCCTGTTGCTTAACTATCTTCTTCCAATCCCTTCAAATTATACCAAGATAATCCATTTAAGCCCTTCATGCCATAATCTAGATTCTCTTCACTACAAGGCAAAAAAAACTCCAAACGAAACTAAACTACACCATGCTTAAATACTGAAAATAAGGGTACCATAATGGTTCCCATCTCTGTTTTTAAAACCCTACACATGAGTAAGGCATCCCCCTTCAGGCTAATGCTGACTGTGCCTCGGCTGGGGGTGGGGGGAGCGGCCATTGCACTTTCTTCAATTGGAGGGAGTTTGAAAATAAATGCCTGAAGAGGACTATTACATTGTACTATTCAGACAGGACCAATACGCAGAGACAGATGTCTGGTTTACAGGTTCTCTTTTGTAGAGGGCTCCTTTTGTTCCTTCCCCCTAGTATCTCTCCTCCCCACAACACACATTATATGTCCCTGCCTCTCTGACACAGCCTGCTTTTTCATTTCAAAAGTTTGTTTCCCACTAAACGCCCCCCCTCCCCTTACTTCTTGCTGCTTCATTAATGTGCAATGATTCGGCACCATTATCTCCTGTGAAGGAGTGCAGCCTATTTCTTAAGTCAAGAAGCATAAAGTTTGCAGACTCTATGCACAGTAAACTCTTTACAGAACACCTGTTAGGAATATAGGTAACTTTCCACCCAAGCTCCTTCTCATCCTTCCCCTCTGCTGCTTCTACTTTCAAGGAACAGAAACCTCTTTAACACTGTTAAGCCACTGGCTACTTGATTGTGCTTCTAAATGTTGGAGAATGCACCAGCCTTATTTGCATTTTAAAAAGAAGTCTTTCATGATCTTTCACGCTCACAATAGACGTCTAAACCGTTAAATTACTATTTCTTTTATAAGCTTGAAAGACACTGCAGTTTAAGAGCATGCGCCCCTGCCCCCCCCCCCGCTATTGTTTTTTACACTAAGTTGGGTCTCTGAACATACTGACAGCTGCTATCAAACTGGGCCACGTTTACTTTCAGTGCAGCTGCTGCTTGTAGGAACAGACAGGCTCCTGATGCCCTCCTCCCCTCTGGGGAGACAGGCTGACACAGTGCATGTTCAATGAAGAGGAGCAAAGGTCCACTGAATTGTCATCCCAATTTTATGCTACTCCAATTTTCCAGAGTGCACACAATCCCTTTCAAACAAATCAAGCATATGTCAGAGCATGAAACTTATTGTGCAGCATAGGATAATTATTGATGTATACAAATGTGGCAAAGGGAGAGATGATCTCTTCTTGGACCAACTTGGTGGAAACGTAAAGGGGGGGGGAATAGTGAGGTTTCCTGTGTGTGTGTGTGTGTGTGCATACACACACACACACACACACACACACACACAACTGTTCTTCAGGCTATAATAGAATTGTCAGATCAGCTATGCAAGAAGCTGAGATTGGGGGAAAGGGTGGAATGTGGGAGTTTGACTGTGCTAGATAGGGATGAATGTAGTATTTATGAATACTCACTGAGAACTGAAGTTTATTTCTGCTGGCAGTGACATGTTAATACCTCAAGGCTGCAATCCTATACACACTTACTAGGGAGTAAGCGACACAGAAATCAGCAGAGCTTATTTCCAAGTAAACATGCACAGAATTGCACTGCACATCCAGCAAAATTACAGCTGCTGGAGGACTTAGAAAAAGAGCAAATGTTCCTAGATTAAAACTATGTTAGCATATTAAGCTGGTAGTCTGAGTCCTTTAACAGCACACTGTCAAGAAATGTTATGCTGGAGCCGCAAAGCAGGGACTCAGTGCAGTGTGTGACTAGTATTCAATTGAATGGAGTTTGCAAAAGAAGTTTGGGTCAGAGCTGTAAGTTGTTCTCAAGGTAGACAGGCACTTTGTAGCAAAAAGACAAACCCAGCCAGACATGCCACAAAAGCTTCATGGTCCAATGTCAAAGGGTTTCTATGATGATGATGATGATGAAGAAAGAAATGTATTTGCACTGTTTTGTGCCTGCTACAAAGCTCAGAAAGTATACTTGAAACCACTATTTAAAATATGCCCATTAACCAGAGGTGTTTGTTAAATCAATGTACACACACACAAACACAGAGACTGAGACACTAGGTAGATGAACTTTTGAGCTGAACTTTCAAATTAAGAATTTATTAGACAAGCAGGGGCTGTTAAGACATCAGACAAATAGAGACTTAATTATTTTTTTAAGTAGTTGATTGGATGGGAGGGGGGGAGAAACAAGGATTCGGTTCAAAAGGGGGGTATGTTTATGCAAAGCTAATCTGTCAAGTGTAATAAAGCAGCTTGAATAAAATTTAAGCTGAAAATCCACTGACACTCCCCATTGCAGGGAGGAATAGCTATTAAAAGGAAATGAAGGTCACCCTCCCCGTTTATTTCACCTAATTGACTGCCAATAGCTTACCACAGGCAAAGCGACAGCAGATCTACAATTGAGAAACTGATAAAAGGAGAGTTTTCAAGCTGAGACTCATTCTTTTAATCCTCCCTCCCTCTTATGTTTTTTTCCATCTCCAGTTGGGATGTAATTTTAAGCACAGATGGATTAACTGGTTCCATTGTCTGTAGACGTCATTGGACTATGGCACTGTTAATCCATACAGCAGCATGTCTAATTATCATTACAAAGTGTCTGAGGGAACTCTAAAGACCAGCAGGGCATCTTCTCACAAGCAATTAACATAAATTGATAAATGAATAATTTGAATCTGCTCAAGCACTCGCGTATGAATAAAATCAGGAGAAGAAGGAGGACCACTTCTCATTTCTGCTCCTTTTGCTTACTGTAGAAGGGCAGTAAAGATTAGTGATATTTCTAGAGTATGGCAGCAGGGCTTAGGAAATGAAGTCATGGCTCATGAACTTCAATAATGCAAAATAGGTTACAGAGCAAGCCTAATCCTCAGAGCTGCTGGTCAGTGGATATGTCTGCTATGGACCACTCCTACAGAAAGCTCCACAGCTTTGGACCTGCCATTGCTGTATCTCCACAAATGGGGTGTTTCATGGGGTGTGTGGATGTGGGACAGCCGCATGAAGGGGCCTGTGGAGCAGGCTCATCACCTACACAAGCTAGGAGATGGTTTAGTTCAGGCATGTCCAGGACTTCGATTGACTTGGAGATCCTGGGACAGATATGGGTCGATCGCAGGCTGAGAAAGAAAAGTCTTTCTCTGTAGTCTTGAACACAGCAGTAGCCACTGCTACCGCCAGTCTAGTGCAAGCCTGAGCCTTCCCTGCCACCCGCTCTGCGCTGCACTCTTGGGCATTAGAGCTCTGGCAGTGGGGTGAGGGGGACATGGTGGAGGCAGGAAACAAAAAGCTCCACACCTGCTCACCCACTTGCTCACCAGCGAGGAAGGCAAAGAACAAAACACATGGGGGGAAAGCCCTCTTAGCACTCCATGAGGGAAAGGCTTTAGCGCAACAGTAGGGGAAAGATGGAGAAGCCCTGCGCACTCTGACTGACTGCTCAGATCTGTGTAAACTAATATAAAAATATAGTTTGACTTTTCTCATTTGTTTAGTTCCTTGTCCATCTAACAAAACTATTGGGATCTGTCGTGATGATATCCAAACATAACTACTGTATCTGTGAAATATAGATAGATAGATGATAGATAGATTTAACTAACTAACTAACATGACTTTGGAAGGTGGTAGATCACTGCCAGTTTTTGATATTGGATTGTAGATCACACCCTACTCGGTTGGACATGCCTGGTTTAGTTAATTCCCCCTTCAGTTGATTTCAATAGAGGGAATTTTACAAAAATTTGTCTTCCAGGCTTAAAAAAAGGGGAAAGTGCCACTCACTCTTCATCTTTTGCCTCAACCAGTACAAGTCTGCAGTGCATTGAAAATGGTGGACCATGACACTCCCCACTCCGACTGCTCAGTTAAGTTACTTGCAACTGAAACTCAGACGCATACACTATGAATAAACCTCAGTATATTGGATGCAGACTCAGAAGAGAAAGCTTTTGCAGCCTATTAATTCCCCTACTCCAAACTAGACAGAGCAATAGCAGAAATCTAGAAATATGGGGCGAAATACATAGGCCCAGGCAGGCAATATTATGCTTTCAGTAATTCTACCAGATTTTGAAGAGATGCAGGTGCCAAGACAAATAATGCTGAAGAACTAGCGTTAAGTATCAAAACTATTACAAATCAAACATTTAACACATCAAAAACTACCAATGCAATAAGAAAGGAAAGCTGGTTATACACACTGTAGGAGGTAGACCTGGCAGGCCACGTACCCCGATGATGGCATTCAGCTCAGCCATGGTCACTTGTTTGGCACGTTCTACTGCTTGAGCAACTTGTTGCTGATGCTGGAAAGACAAACATATCATCCCCATTGTTAGAACCAACCTAACTGAACTAAGCTGGAACAAAGTGGCATTTTATCAAGGGGCAGAGTATTTCCAAGCCACCCTGCAAGCTAGGATATATGGGCGGTCTGTGCAGAAAGAGGAGAAAGGATGAGACTTGAAAAGGCAAGCACATGTCTTTTGATTTTTCTTAAAATCAGGGGTTTTCTTATTACAACTCTTCAATAAGTGAGACCGACAGTTTTCATATACCCTCTGTTCACCATAAATAAATAAATGGTCAAGAAGCCAAATTCACATGTCACAATCAGCCTAGGTTCCTGGTTTTTCAGGAACAAGTGGTGCCTTAATTTACACTCTTGGTTCACAAGCCAGGAAACTGCAGTTAAGCTTGGCCTCATAAGGCAACAAAATCCACGTTTGAGGTTGGCAAGCAATCCTGGCTTGTCAGGGCGCAACAAGCCAGCATCCTGCATCCAGATGTCACAGAGAGGCACACTTCATTGCAGCTTCCTGGTTAGTTTCTTCCATTCATGCCAGAGAAGGAGTAAAGTGGGAGTAAGCAAGCAGCATAATGCTCATTCCCAAATACACCACAATAAGCTGGCAACCCAGGCTTATTGTGACATGCAAACTCAGCCAAGGAGAGGAAGAACCTTACGACCATCTTTGATGAACTCTTCCAGGATGCTACATCTTTAATCACATACACATTATAATGTGTGGTTTCAGAAATATTTGGTGACAATATGGTTGTAATCTACAAGCTGTATTCAGGAACAGCAACAGCAACTGCTTGCTCAACAACATAGCCTGCAGCACTAGACTAGTGTCCAGTGCCCCAGCATAACCATTACATTCCTACCCACCAATCAAGTACCGTATTTTTCGCTCTACAGGACACAGTTTTTCCCTCCTAAAAAGCAAGGGAAAATGTGTGTGCGTCCTATGGAGCGAATGCAGAGGGGGAGGCAGGCGGGAAAAGCCCCCAAGAGCCGCACACAAGCTCCGTGCGCTCTTGTGGGCTTTTCCCCAGGAGGGAGAAGGGACTAACTGGCCACATCAGTCCCTTCTCCCACCTCCTAGAAAAGGCAGCAGAAGCCGTGCGGCCCCTTTAAAGAGCGCGCAGCTTTCGCTGAAGCCTGGAGAGCGAGAGGCGTCGGTGCGCACCGACCCCTCTCGCTCTCCAGGCTTCAGGGATAGCTCTGTACAGCCGCTCCGGCAGGGAGAGGCTGCACGGGGCTATGGCTTTCTCTTTAGCCCCGCAGCCTCTCCCGGAAGGGAGAGGTAGCGCAGGGCTAAAGAGGAAGCCAAAACACCGAGCGGGATCCATCCATCCTTGGTTTGTGCCATAGCCGCGCGCAACCCCTTTGGAAGGGAGAGGTTGCGCAGCCTGTACGCTGCTCTTTGGGGCTGGGGGGGGATAAGATTTTTTTTCTTGATTTCCCCCCCTAAAAACTAGGTGCGCCCTATGGTCCGGTGCGCCCTATGGAGCGAAAAATACGGCATGTAAAGAGAATAGGATTGAACAATTCCAGCCTCTATGGTCTCCACTATGTCAGATGGCACAATCCTACGTGAAAAGTAAAAAGGGTTTTCCCATGACAATTCAACAAACTTTCCAGCAACATGGTCATACCTCTTTTGTGTCTTTGTGTAATTATGCATGAATATAGAATCAGAATTCTCTTTCTATAATAATAATAATTAGACTTTTCTAGGAACTGTATTTCACAAATGCCACTCAAATTGTATAGCGTGCTATCATTAAACGCCGACATTTTTATTTACACAGAAATTAGCAAATGGTTAGCTGCCTTAGAAAGAATAATTTTGTGACTGAGCTATTTCACCAGTTATATAGTTGGTGCGCCTCTTCTCTCATCTGCTATTCCAAATTAACAGGGGGCTTGCGTTCTTCAGCTACAACAGATGTTCCTCACTCTTGTGAATTTTGATAAAATTAACATCTTAAAAACTAGCTAATTTAAAAACAAAGATGCAACATAATTTCACTTTTTAACAGCTGAACAATTTTACTTACTTCTTGAGACAAAAATGGGATGACTTGTGCACAGATTGTATTCAATCTCTTGGCAATTTCTGTCTATAGAGAAAAGTAAATATTTAGATTAAAACATGCCATTATATATTAGTTCATTTACAAAAATCATATTAAGTACAAATATTAGGAACATTTAAAGTAGGACAGCATTAGGTGGAGTCTAGAGTGCATGTGATTAATCAGAGCAGGTTTCAGTCTGTTGAAGGACATCTGTTAATGCCTCCAGAACCTCATATCTACATATATTAGAGCACAAATCTGTTCTTCATAAGTAGCTCATTAGCAAGTAAAGCATTGGTTAAAATCCAGCATGAGCTAAATCCCTTTAGACTGACAAATCCATTGTTCTTCCATGTTATTGGCCACACAGAATAGGATATGAAAACATTTGCCACAATAGCATCTTCAAAATACTAGGGTGGTGGTTGAGGCAACCATCTGATCAAAGTCTAGATAACTTAAGGAAAGAACAATATTTTAGTAGCAAGTATCTTTTTCAACTAAGCATTATTTTCCAATAAACTCTTATCCATAGGAGGGGTTTCCTTATCTGAAGTCAAGCACCATAATGACCTAGAAGGTACTAGATTAGACTTTAGATTAACATGGAAAGAAGCCAGTCTAAGTGGAATGGTCAGTTCTATAACTCAGTTATCTAGAGTAGGCATGTCCAACAGATAGATTGTGATCTACCAGTAGATCACTGGACGTCTGCAGTGGATCACTGGTTGATCATTTGGCTCCCCCCAAAGAAGCTGAACAACTGTGGCTCTCCAAAAAAAAAGCTCAACATTTTACCTCCTCCCTGAAAAAACTCAACAACTTTGACCCGAACCCCACAAAAGGGGGTAGATTACTGCCAGTTTTTAACTCTGTGAGTAGATCACAGTCTCTTGGAAGATGGCCACCCCGATAAAGAGCATCTGCTTTGTACACAGAAAGTTCCAGGTACAATCCCCAGCATGTCCAGAGAGTGCTGAGAACGTCCCTTGCCCCTATATCCTGGAAAACCACAGCCAGACAGTGCTGATTTCTGAACTAGATGGAGCAAAAGTATGATTTAGTACAAAGGCAGCTTCCTATGAGCCTATGAAATTATGGCTGAAGTGTATGAGAATTGTTTTTGGCTTAGTTTGAGGCTAGGTTGTACTCAAATTCTCAATTCAGGGAAATTGCTAGTTCAGTTTCAGCACCTCAACTCTGGTTAAGATAAAGCAGAGGGGTGCAGAATACAGATGATTCCTTGAGAATGGGGAAGAGTGAATGACAACAATGCAGAGGGTATCTTTGGAGAAACAGAAACCTAGCTCACCTGGAATTCAAAGATACTCAATATTCACCTGGATTAAAAATTATCTAGGTTGGATAACTGCACATTTCTCCTGGGCCTTCACACTTCTAAGTCTGAATCACTTCTAAATATTTAACATAGATGCCACCCATATGTATCAGAGCTTACCACAATTTAAACTTAAAAGATGGAAAACATTGAGTGAACACACCAAGGAACAGTAATATTTACCCCACAACATTTGTACGTGCGCAAAGGTACCAAAAGGGCTAATAAAGAATATTACTGTTTATTCCAATTTAAGCATAGAACTCTGATGCACATTCTTATGTTACCATGCTAAACTTTATTGGAGGGAAGAGATTTTACACACACACAAATGCCTCTCTGTGACCCCCCTTGGAAAATTTCTGCACTTCATTTTATTTATTTTGAAAAATTAGACCCTTCCTTATTTAATATACCATTCAAGGCTGCTAACAATCCTGTCTTCACAATTATGACTTTCGAGTAATGAGGGATGGCCCAGATAATGCGGTTGTGTTCTGCCAGCTTTTAATCCCTCCTAGAAGATGCTGCTAAGAGATGCGGGTGGCGCCGTGGTCTAAACCACTGAGCCTCTAGGGCTTGCTGATCAGAAGGTTGGCAGCTCAAATCCCTGTGACGGGGTGAGCTCCTGTTGCTCAGTCCCAGCACCTGCCAGCCTAGCAGTTCGAAAGCATGCCAAAAAGTGCAAGTAGATAAATAGGTACAGCACCGGCAGGAAGGTAAACAGTGTTTTCGTGCGCTGCTCTGGTGGTGGTGTTAAGGTCACATGGGGAGGCGAAAGTTGGCTTGAGCAGATGGCCAGCAGCACACCGGGGGGAGGGTGTGCCCCAAATTTAGGTTAGAAGAATTGGAGGCTATGGACTGGCCATCTTGCTTTATAGCATATGATGTGAGGCCTACCATATCAAACTTCAACTTTCCTCATTTGCTTGAGGCTATTCTGAGGAACCAGTGGCATTGATGTTCCTCAGTTTACTGAAGGCCTCCATGAGGCGACAAATAAGCTGGGTATGACCACCTTCACTTCCACAAAGCCACCAGAAGAAGGAGATTATGTGCTCAGACGTGCTCCTGCCACCAACTGGAAGCCACAGTCCTACCTAGATTCAAGTAGGAGTGTAATCTTGTATTGTGTTCCTGTTTAGTGGAAACAACTGAATACTCTTCTCATTTCTATGCTACTGTCTTCATCTGCAGTGTTCAATTAGCATACAGTCATACCTCATGTTGCGTTAGGTTCATGTTGCATTTTTTCGGTTTGCGAACGCGGCAAACCCAGAAGTGTATACTTCAGGGTTTTGCTGCGTGTGCAGAAGCACTCTGTCGCACCCCGCACGTGCGCAGGAGCGGCACTCTAGTTACAGACTTTTCGGGGTGTGAACAGCACCCCCGAACGGATCAAGTCCGTACCTAGAGGTACCACTGTACTTAAAAGGAAACTTTTAAGCATCCTGTCCTCTGCCTACCATCTGAAGGGTGCTAGTTCAGTTAACTTCACCAGAAAGCCAAACTACTCCAGACTTTAATTCGACACACAACCCACAAGCTCGCATAAATTTAAAAAAAAAACACTGAAAAAACCATATTCCACAAATACTCTGAAGTCAGAATTCAACTTTTTAAAAAGAACAATAAAAAGGATGGAGCAAACCAAAACCAGTCAGCCAATCAAAATATAAGCCATATTTCAGATATGGGCCATAAAATATATATGGTATTAAATCTCTTGAAGGCCTGTCACAGACTCTAAAGTTCATGTAGTATTCATGACTTCTGAGCTGTCACCAGTTTGACACAGCTTATCGTTTGATTTCTGATCTGCACATATAGAGGACAGTTAAAACAATGAGGGATTAAAGAAGGAAGGCCTTGCAGATACATCAACACTAATTGCCCACGTTCTCTTTGGCTCCCTAGCAAAGCAGATTGCAGAGGTCGGTGCCGCACATGAAAGCCCTCACTCGCATTTGTATGGCAGCAGCTTTCTGTGGAGCAACTCAAGTGCCCTTAATTGTTTATGTTCTTAATGCAAGGCCTCTTGAATGCATTCATTTTTAATAGCAGGCTTGAGTGTGGGGCCTATCAAAGAGTACACAGAAACTGCAGTCATTAGACCTTGCTATCAGCAATGATGGCCTTTTGATTTATTTGCAAATGACAGGTTTGCCAGGCCCCCAGACTCAAGTGCTGCCCTCCTTTTTGAAGCATCAGGAAAATCAACATGAAGGAATTCAGCTGCATTGTGCAATGTGCAGTTAAGACTGCAGTCGTTTTGTCACTTCTGAGTCTGTGTCTGCAAGTTCGTCTTATTAAATGAAAAGTGTTTTGACCTAAAATGTAGCTAACTGCGAGTACCAGTACTTGTCTTATGTCAAATGTTAGTTCTTGAGTGCCTCTCCCCCCCACCTACCCACACAACTTGGAACAGATTTTAAATAAGCTCAAAAATGGCCATTATTAAATTTGCACCCAATTTTTCCTACACGCTCTGCAGCAGGAAACAAATACATTTAACCAGATTACTAATGTGTGATAAAATGTGTGATACCCTTTTTAAGCAAACCCTTCCCTAAATTTCTAAGTTTCTATAGGTCACTGGTTTTTCGTTTAAACTATGTGTAAAGTTAACGTGTTTCCAAGTTCAAACTGGAAACTTTGGTTAATAATCTATAGTATGTCTGCTCAATGTAAGATCCCAGAGAAACTTGTAACACTTTCTCAGAGTATTTGCAGCACTTGGGAATTATATTTATGCCCTCTGAGATGCAAACCTTTGCCTGGGCCTTTTGTGTGTGTTGCCGTCTTAAGTGTGAAACTACCATGAATGCAAGAAAACACTTGTCCAACAGTGCTAGAGAGGGAGGTGTCACTTGGCACCTGGTGCTATTTATATTTTATTTTATTTTACCCTCAAAGCCCAGTGCTGGCACTGGACCACCCTTGCTCCTCGCCTGACAAGTGGAGCAGTTAAGAGCTCAGAAGAGAGGGAGGGTGCATGCGCTCTCTTGGCTGGCTTCCTACAACTGCTGTTGGATAGCATACACACAAATCCATTCTTTTGCTTAACAATGAAGCTTGCCATCAGCAGAATGAGGTAGCGGAGTCCTGAGGTGGCACTGCACAAACAGGCCAAGGAGCCTTCTTTTTAATGCACCCCAGTCTAAAATGTTTTTTTCCCACACCACAAAAATAGCCCATGTGAAAGAGAATGACCTTCTAAACCTAGGTGAGGAACCCCTTTCAGCACACAGCAGTGGTAAGTGGGACCAAATGCAAAAGTTGGCAGAGAATTGGATATGACATTTAGTTCTGTACAGCCCGTTACACTCCAGTCATGCAAAAAATGCAAGAGGTTTCTATGAACATACCTCCAGACTCCTACCAGGCAAAGGAAGAAGCATTATCACAGTTCAAGGATATACTCCAGCCAGGTCATGGCCTGCGGGAGAGTCCCAAGGACCCAGCATAAAAGTTTGGAGGGCCATGTTTGAACACCAGACCAACCCTCTGCCAGCTGTGCTAGCAAGGAGCTCAAAACACATTCAACACTGGTACTTCATTCTGCTACATGCACAGACCAAGCATGATCTTGCGTGTGAAGAAGATTGGCAAAATTTGATTCCCGTTTGACAACAGATTCTTAAATCTTGAAAAATGAATCACAGATGTTCTTCGTAACCAATGATCCCTGTAGTACATTAGCAGCAACAAACAACAAATCCAAGACAAACAGCTGAGAAGTCTCTCTCTCCATTCTGGGGGGTTTCAACGCCAAAATCAGGATGTTTTCCTATCGCAAACAGCTTCTCATCAACATACGTGCCAATCTCCATAATTTTATCATTGTAAACTCTCAACGAAGGAGGACTTTCTTTGCCTAGACAGCCAAGCCCTAAAGTGATAAAAAGAAGTCCAAAGGAAACAGGCTGCACTTCCTGAAACGTGGGAGACATTCTGCCTGGACAGGAAATGGAGGGATGCAGAGAGAACTGGATTTTCTCACTGTCATAAAATGCAACTCAATTATGGTGATTAAGCAGCTCACCATTAAAAGCTCTTTTAAGCAGCGAAATATGTTTTTAGAAGACAAGAGGGGGTAGGGACACAATAAAACTTATTCTCTCAGCCGGAACAGGCAAGTGGGTGACAGAATCTAGTCCCATTCACCCAACCTCACTCATGAATTTATGTTTTCCTCTCTTCTCAAGGTGATAAAAGCTATCTTGAAGTTCTAACTTAAATGAGTGGTGTGCAGATTTCAAGTTTGTGGGATCTAGCTTGTTTTTAACTAGATTCAGCAAGCAGGTGGGTTGTGGAATCAATTTTTTTGTCATTATTAAACAATTAGGAGCAAAAAATTGAAGATTTCCTGGAAACAGCTCAGAGATCTATCAGTACAGTTGTACCTCAGCTCCCGAACGCCTTGAGAGGCGAACGTTCCGACTCCCGAACGATCTAAAACCGGAAGCGAGTGTTCCAGTTTTCAAACGTTTTTGGGGAAGCCAAATGTCCAGCGCGGTTTCTGCTATTTCTGGCATGCCTGGGCAATCGGAAACCAGTTGAAAGCTGCGCCTTGGTTTCCGAACGTTTTGGAAGTCAAACAAACTTCCGGAATGGATTCTGTTCCACTTCCCAGGTATGACTGTAGATCCTGATCTACCTTCCACCCACCTTAAAATCATCAAACTCTCATCCCCAGCTAGTGAAGAAGCAAAATGTGTATATTATGGAGCACACATGCATAGGTCTTATAAAAGTATGAAATTTCTAAAACATCTTAATAAAATCTTTGTTGCATAATTACAATTCAACATCTGACAGCCACTTCTCATGAGGCTAAAAAATATTTCCTTCATGCATTTTCTCCTCCTTGAACGCAACACTTTGCTTGTAATTGCTCAACTACCTTGGAGAGAACTTCAGATCAGCATGGCTGTTACCTATTTATAAACAACAGTGTGCATGGCACATTTTGCAAATATTTCCCCACACATCCTTTTGGGTTGTTTTTCACACCTACTGGCAAGGGTGTGCAAAAGTCACAGAATCATAGAATTGTAGACTTAGAAAGCAGAGGCATCAACATCACACACACACACACGGGTGACATAATTCCCCCCCCCAAAAAAAAAATATGCGGCACAAGTCGGCACCTCTGTATGCTGAAATCATTTGAAAACAAACCTAAACTTGGGAAGCAATTTCTGAGAGGTCAATCTAGCTGTGGGATCTGTTGCGCAATCTTTTAGCTGCAAAACCCAAACTGGAGTTTCCCTTGGATTAGAAGCAGTGCTGGCCCATGGTGATTACATATCAAATTGCTCATTTGGGACCAATTTACATTTACACGCGAAAGTAGGGAGGGGAGGAACTGAAGCAGGCAGCATTGAGGGGGTGGCACACAACTAAGCAATGTACTGAAAGTATGTGGGAGTAAGTTTTGCATATCATCTGAGGGGAAACAACCACTGAAGAAACGTGCAAGTCACACTTCCTGTTACCTCTGCGTCTTTCAAGTTCAAAGCTGCCTCAAAACTTCATAACCTTTTCCTTCCACATTCTGGCACATCAGCAAAAGCACCAAATGTTGAGAGAGAGAGAGAATTTAATAACATCTAGTCTAATTGCCAAGCCAACATCTCTGCTGGCTTGGTCATGTACACAGAATGGAAGATGGCAGAATCTCCAAGGACATGCCTTACAGGGAGATGGCTTCAAGTACTAGGCCCACTGGCAGACCAACTCTGTATTACAAAGATGTCTGCAAACATGATGTGAAGGTTGGCAACATCAGCACTGCCATGTGGGAATCCCTGGCAGACGAGCGCAGTGCCTGGAGACAGTCAGGTCATGGAGTCACAGCAGTGGCCAGAGGAGGAATGCAGAGAGAAGAATGGCCATGGTAGACCAGCACAACCGGACACCATCTTCCCCAGCTGCAACAAAACATGTCTCTCCCATACTGTCTACAACAGGTGCTGCAACCTTCCAACAACTTGACTTCAAAGTCCCCAAAGGCACGCTCCTCCATTGTCTCCCAAGAAAGACAAATGCAAACCAACAACCAAGTCTAATTATTATCATTATTTTACTTCTGCTCCACAGCTATTGTGCCTTACTTAATTTTATAAGATTAATCAGCTGCAGCCATTTATTAGGTCTTACTCAGGGGGATATCAACTAGTTTCTCCTGCTCCAATGAACATTTTATCTGACTCACCACAACATGCGGTAAGACTTCTGACCATCCTTGAGCAAACAAAAACAAAATACCCCAGAATCTAGCGGTTGCCACAAGGCTAAACCTCATCTGCTTATCGAGGAAGCAGTCTTTTAACTCCTATAAGAATCTTTATAATCTCCAAACAAATCCAGTTGCTAAATAGTGCATCTGCTGAAAACAGGAGCTCTGTGTATATCTTACTCATGTGAAGACATAACAAGGGTACAGACTGGAGCAGTCCTATGTTTAAATCACACCTCTGACACCAGGTGGTTTGGTTTTTTTAAATAAAAAAACACACCAAACAATCAACCAAGTATAGTATGCGGTGGCCTATATAGAGAGCCCAATGTGGTAGCTCCCATTGGCATTCAAAGGCTCTGCGCGACCGTATCACTTGGTTGCAACCATGTAATGCACAGTTGTTAAAGATCTCCTGACATAAGGGCAGGGCTAAAAGTGCCACCTCATTCTGGGCTGTACTTGATTGTGTCTTGCATGGAAGTAATGTATAGCTGGAATTACATCTTAGAAAACACTTAGAAGAAAAACTATAAGAAAAAAAGGCAATAGAACATATTCAGAAACATTTTAGCGACACCTAATAATGACAATTAGAACCCCAATGTTCACCAACATAAGAGTTAATTCTTTACTAGAAGTACATATAAAAGCAATCATTTTAAAAATACAGTATGACCCTCTAGGGTATTGGAAAAAGAAATCATCATTAAAAAGGACACTATTATCACCTAATTGAAATGATACATTCAGGCTTGCCACAGAACCAGCAACCAACTGGACTTAATGCTCTGCTTGTGCTATAGAAGACTCGGCAAAATAGACATGAAAACTCCATCTGAATGAACAAAATGTTCTTCTTGCCATTTACACTGTGTAACAGTAATCCACCAGGGAATAAAGGTCAAGGCTGCACTTTTGGTCATTACTGAATCATTTGAGATGATCTGTGGTGAGGAAAATCGAAGGCTGCGAGTATGCAGCAAATGGCTTGACCTCAGACCAATTTTAGTCTCCATCTGTCTAACAGACATGAGGATAAAAGCTCTTTATAGGGTGTTCTTAGATTTTTTTTCTCTTTTAAAAAAAGCATTGCAAGCCAGGATTCAGCCTGATAGAACATTAATAAGGAAACGGGAGCCTTTTGTGCAATTGGAACACACTTCGATTGCTGTTCTTTATTATCTGAAATACTCCCATTTTTCAAAGTCTCTTTTCTGAACTGTTGAGACACAATGATTTCGAGCAAAAGATACCAAGTGAGGAGTGTTTCCAGTTGCTGGGTTGGGAGAGGAATAAATAGCCAATTCCTGTATATGCAAGTTCCCACTAAGACTGGCTCTAGAAGGCAAGGGAGAGGCTTTAAGGCAAGACAGGAAGCAGTAGCAACCTCCCAGTGCAAAGGGGCATGCCTTACTCTCAAGACTGTGCTCACTTGAGCCAAGCCAGTTTGTTTTATAGGTTTCCTATGTTCAGAAGTATCTTCAAGTCAAACAAAAGCAGTCAACATGTGCACAGCCAAAGAGTTATAGTCACAATGAAATGCTGAATATGCTAGTAATATCTACAGCCCATTTACTTTTCAGGACCTGTAGGCAAAGTTGTTTCGTAGTTAGAAATTAAGTATTCAGACATTTGAACTTGCTAGTTCCCTAAATATCCTGCCATATGCAACCATTACTTAATTCCCCCTCCCTCCAATACACATGCATTATTAGCCTCCTTTAAGGGAAAAAATCCTGCTAAAATATGCTAGTCTCTTATTTTGGCAGTGACAGCAACACATTAAGAGGCAATGTGCCATTTCAAGAAGTTTAAGCCCCCACAGTATATCAATGTCAAACAACAGCATGTCAAACTAAGATTCAAGTCAGGTAAGTGCCACTGCCAAATGTTCTTGTTCCCAGACGTGCTTTAAGATTATTTTTATTGCTTAAAATTTAATTTGTTCCAACTCACGTCGCCATGACAACATTGGCTAGCCCTGCAAATCATTTGGGTAATTGGATATCTTATCTCTCTATTGCTCTCAAATCGAATGATTCTGCTAGAATTGTAACAGCCAATCAAGTTTACAGGCCTCCTGAGTAATAGACTTAGAAAAGTAGCCACATTCATCTCCTATTTACAGCCATATTAACCATTACACACACAAAAGCCATAGAAGGTGGCCTTCAACTACATTTCAAGTTATCAGTGCTGTCACCATTAATATTATCATCAACAGAAAGGGGTGGGAAAACTTACTCCAAACAGATTAAACTCAACTGATAAACAGGAATACATATCCATTTCAAATGAGCTTTGATCAGGTGCTGTCTAGATACATTTGCAACAGCAACACATCACTTCAAACTTCCCCAGCCTCCTTACATCCAATGTAATGACTGCATTCACATAACAGGATGGCAAAATAGCATTATCAGCCCCCACCCAGCATAGAAATTCAGATCACCACGTTTTGATTAGCATGTGCCTTTATGTTTGTCTGGATAGCATTAATGTGAGTGGATGCCAAACTCAAAAAGGGATACCCATTGTATTATGCTCCTCTTGTCCTTGTTCATTATTCTGATCCAGTTAAAACCAGAGCAATTTGATTCAGTGGATTTAATTTTCCTAAATGGCTTGTGGGTGGTACTGTTAATTGTTCACCTTTTCATTTATTTTCAAGCCATGAGCGTTCTACTCTTTGCGAGGGCTAAATTACACCAGATTAGTTTCCAAAAATAAGTTTCACTTCCATACAGGAAACTATGGGTAATGTCACACGTGGCAAATGCAGACATGCACATGCCTCTTTTGTCACCTCAACAGGCCAGCCGGGGATCCCCAACATTTGTGAGTTTTTTTCTCTCCCTCTATACACATTTCTGAAGTTGTCACATGATTTACACAATACCTGTGCAGGCATATGAAGCAAGTCTAAGTTCACTTATCTTCACACATGGTACCCCTTCTCCCTTTCTCCCAAGTAAGCTTCTAAGTGTAATTTACTATATATTCATGACTGGTACTGATGTACAATAGTACTATCCCCCCATTTCATTCATTAATATACTACTTTTCAGATAAGATTGCAAAGCAGGTTACAAAGAAAAACAAAATTAAATACAGCACATAAAAAACAACATCCATAAAGTTGGTTTCCACTCACTCAATACCCACATGAATTCCATATCTATTACTGCCATCAACCTACACCAGCCCCCACAAAACACTCTCAACAGTTACTGATCCCAAGAATTCCCTAGGTACATATACAAAAGACCACAGCACAACATTAGCAGCCTGGATGCTTGGAGACTGAAACCAAATTTAATCTGGGACTCCACCAACATCAATGAAAGTCTAACTTGGTCACCCATTCACACTGGGGTTAGTGTTGAAGGCAGAGGAACTAAATTCTCACCCTAGTTGTCAAATAACAATTTGCAGCTCCTACAGAGAAGTGATAATCGGTCAGCCCCTTTTTAAAGGGTCACATGCTCTTACCCTAGCACAGCATCACACACCCCACACTCTGCCAAAACACAGTAATAAAGGGGATAGGTCCTTTGCCCTCAAGCACCCCAAAACCTTGGCTCAGCAATGTTTGTAACATTTGTTAAAGGTGTTGGTGGGCCATTAAACTGTGCTCTGCCCTTCGGCCTATCCACTATGCTACAATATTATATAAAGAATTTAATTGAAGGTTTCATTCCTTTCTGACCCTGTTCACACCCCCAGTCATCTTTGATTCATCTGACGGAAGAGAATTTGATGCCCATTAAAACCTTATGACATAATGTTAGTCGGGTGGCACAAGAAATAATAGTTTATTGGCTATAGTTCGAAAATACATTCTTCCATTGATAAGATAGTTTACTTAAAATGGTAATCTAAGTGCCAGTACATAGTGACTTCAGTTGACACTCTACTGAATGTGTGAAGTGCTTGCACTTAACAATTCTGAAACTGGGGTAATATAAAGTATTATGAAGGCACTGTCTTATGTCAGATCTGCAAAGATCACTTCTTATTGAAAGAACAAACATCTATGAAGTTACCCTAAGTCTGCTACCATATGCATATAGCTGCTCACATGAAAACGGTGCTAAAATCAGTGAGGTTTACATTTAAGTAAACATGTATTTGTCTGGGCTGCAAGTTACAGGTGCATGGTGGCTAAGAGAAGCAATGTCAATGCATGGATAACTCTGGGAGCCTATTCACAGAACCACTGTGGGTTATTATTTTCTTTTTTTATAAAAAAAAGAAGTGTGTGGAATTTTGCTCTTGTCAATGCGAAACTGAACTTGTCACCACAAACAGATTGGTGACAGTGCTCACTGAAGCTCATTCACACAACCAGCTTATTTCAGGCAATTTCAAAGAAAGCCAAATAAGCTAAAGAAGTCCTTGTAATAGCTGGGAGGGGTATATGTCTTACCCCCACATCTCCTAGGCTTAACTGAATGCCATCTTGACCAGGCAGCAAACAAAGACCCCTTGTGCTTTGCTCTCTTTCTACTAAACTGAAAGCTACCTTTGTGTTTCCACTCACTAATCCATAGAAGCCTTTCACATGGCACAAAACAGAGGTTGCAGCATTTTGTTCCCTAAATCAATTTTCTTCTCAGCCATCCACTAGATGTTCCAGCACAGAGAAAGAACAGTCCTTCCCTTCTAATTCAAAAATCCATACTGCCATTGCCCTTGCAAACTGCTAAACAAGCAGTATTGGCAATTCACTTGTGTTCAGTAATATATTTACTGCAAATCCCAATGGCTTGCCTCCTAATGCAGTTTTCTATTGTGTCTGTTCTTGTCAATACACTGACTGGTCACCTTATTCCATAAGCTGCTTTGACCGACTGTTTACCCAAGATATCAAAAGGCTGAAAACGGAACAAAAAACAATCCAGTGTGGCTTGATTTTCTGTCCAATCATTTTTGAAAGCCTTACGACATAAGAGCTGCCACTTAGCCAGAGGTTTGTGTCACTGCTCCAGAAGCATGGCCCATGGCAGATCAGCCATGTCCTACTTTTCATCATTTCCAATCAGTCTTAATTGTTTAGATTGCCCCAATTAACCACAGCCATACTGCAGGTAAGAACTCTTTACACACTGCCAGCCAAACCTAATGCTGAGGTTACAAAAGGCACACCCAACTGTCACACATTTCAAGAGGTGGCTGCCCCCAAAGCAAACTCAAACATTTGGAAGGGGAATGCGGTGCTGTCCTCTACTGCGGCTGCCCCCCCACTCAGAATTTATGCAGTGGGTTGCTTAATAGAAGAGATTCACTTTTCAAGATCTTCTGGTGTGTGAAAAGTCCTGTTAAGGACTGAGCAGCTGAAGAGTGGTGGTGCTGGGAATTTTAGCTTGCAGAGAAATAACAGTTGAGGGGCAAGATTTTAACCCTTGCTCTTTTCTCAATATTCCTCTGCATCACCTTTCCCCACCATTGGAGTTCCCAGATGTGCATCCCCCCCCCCCCCCGAAACATTGGCTCTGTGGCCAAATGCCTGTCTAAATCCCTGAGCCAAACTAGACTGGGATGCGCTCTTCAGCACACCAGTGTTAAAAAAGTATGTTCAGCTTAATTCCGCAAAGATAGAGAATCAATGCATTCAGCAGAAATTCAGACAACATTTTATGATAGCAATTAAAATGCAGCAGCCAAAGGAAGGAGAAATTATCTTTAAATAAGTTCTAATTATAGCCTGAGCCTGGATCCTCATGATTGATCCTCTTCCCTACAGACCAAATTCCCTGCATGTAGAAAACTAGATATATTTACTGATATCTAGTTTACTAGGAAGGTGAGCCTTCCTCTCTTATCTCAGCGAGAACTAGGTGAACACTACTACGCCTCTTAAGAAAGGCGTAGAGAACCAAGGAAGTCTCTTGAATGAAAGGTAGATCTAGCGAACTGAAAACTGTGCAGCCACACTGGGTGCAGATTTTCTGGGGTGCTGCAACTAAGATATCCAATGGAAGGCAAGAAGTGGGGGGCAGATTTTGGCATTGCAGAAAGTGCCACTGAAGTTTGAGAAATCAAGGTCCGCCACTGCTTAAATTGTCACTCTGTTTAACCCACTATTGTCAACATCCACTACTGATGATTTAATGAGCAATCAGGAAGAGATTTTTTGCAGGAAGAGTTTTGCATACAGAGAGTTTTATGAGTGCTTCCTTAAACAAAGGAGAAGAATAGTGCTGTTAGCAGTATGCACGGTTTTTGAAGTTGCAATTATTTGGAAGTGAGAAGGCAACAAGCCAGACAGAAAAGGGGGAGAAAACATAGAAGGGCAGAGTGACAAGCTTGCCTGAAGGCAGGTCAGAAAGATCATAGCAATCTACCCAAAGCAGACAAAGGCCCACCTGTCAGTTTTAGGATGGCTGGAACTCAAACACTGTAGTAGTTTATATAGTCTGTCAGTGGCTTCAGCAGTGATCAATCTTTCTTTGGCCGACTGCCACTGAACAAAGGCTAATCTTACACCTAAACAATTTGGGTTTTAACACACGAGAAGGTTTACCTTCTGGTTTACTCTGAAGGCCAACAGACATGATTGGCGAGAATGACACACAGAGAATGCTTCCTGTGTGGCTGATAATATTCAAGAAAACTCTGCAACTTGGCACCAGCTTTACCACAGTAACCACTGCTAACCCTGACTGCTATAATGAGCAACTCTTTTAAAAATGAATTATTGGCATGAAACTCATACATTTTACAGCTTGCTTCCTAGAAGGATCTACATCAGGTTTCGATAGAGTACAAGCTTAGTATTTCCAAATGCAAGCTAGGGGAAAACCTAGTTGCTGCATATGAAAAAGTGTGCAGTTAACCACAAAACACTCAAAGTCAGCCAGGTGGTTAGTCCTAATATCCCACATAGCCAAAGCATGCCATCTTCCAGGGAAACACCCTTTTTGCTATCTTTGTACCAGCTAAAGATTCCGATTCATGGAAGGAAAGCTCAGGATCCAAGCCAATGCGGGGATAGAAGATGTTTCATGGTATTAAGCTGGTTGTATAGGCGCTGCTCTGGTTCGCCAGAAGTGGCTTAATCATGCTGGCCACATGACCCGGAAGCTGTACGCCAGCTCCCTCGGCCAATAAAGTGAGATGAGCGCCGCAACCCTAGAGTTGTTTGCGACTGGACCTAATGGTCAGGGGTCCCTTTACCTTTATAGGCTAAAGTGCAGTGTCAGTTTAGCTTTACTAGGCAAAAGATGCCTGAATGAAGTATCTTTTTAAGACCTCTTAAAAATAGATTGAGACTGCATTCCTATACACACTCACTGAGAAACAAGTCTCACTGAAATCAAGAGGAGGGGGGCATTTCTGAGTAACAGGTAGAGGATTGACTTATCTAACCTATCTAAAGCAGTTTACTACATGCTTGTAAGAACAGGAGCTAGCTACATACCATGTGTATACAGAAACCCCAGCATTGCCCCTTGAAATGGGCAGCATGTAAGGACCATGAAAGAATCACATAGTGAGGATGCAATAGTGGCTGCCCATATCAGCTCCCCATGACTTCTAAGAGGGGACATGGCAGAAGCTGGGTAACAGTTTTATTCTCAAGACTGAGTTTATAAAATCCATCAATTATACAGGTGGGGTCCTTTCTGCTACTGTCTGCAGCTTCTGGTCCTGCAGAAATCTCTGCTAAAGAGGAGGGGAGAGAATTTACACATATTCCTCCTTCCTGCTGCTGCTCCTCGTAAAGCGTGTTCTAGGTGGCTGAGGAACGCTCTGGTACAGCACAGAAGGGGTTTAGGGGGAATCACAGAATATTGCTTCCCCTCTTCTGCAATTTACAGAGGCATACATTGGAACAAAACTATTCCTCAAGCAGAATGACAACATTGAAATCTATCCTGGGAGAACACTGACAACACTGAAAAGCAACTACAAATGTATGCAATAAATAACTTTTCTCCTTGAACTGACAGTCTGGATAGCGGCAGTGTTTTACTATATTCAGGCTTTGTTAACACAGGAAGGCATGGAGGAAAATATATCTGGACCATTTAAAAACACACTAGATGCAGGCCCCATTAACATTAGAGCTTAGTGAAAAACTTTCCCCATCATTGCATTTTTCAGTATATACGTATAAAAAAAGATGTTGTCAGAAGTGACAACTTTTGTGTCCCCTGATGATGCCTTGCTAAGCATTTGGTTATAAGCCATAAAGCAGGAATAATTTCAGCCTGTCAGGAGTCTAGCTAATGCCCAGTTTCCCCCTAGAGAGAATTCCTGTCAAACGTAATGAGAGCTCTGAAGGCCTTCTCTACAACATAATGAGCACTTAGGCCATGCTGGTGATCAGCCAGCAAAGAGCATCAATTTGAGCCTTCCTATACCCTAGGGGCTACACATCACCAGTTTTAATAAGAATTATGATTACTCTCCACCAAATGCCCAAGAACATACTGTCCATGTTTCAAGATCAGGGAGTTTCCTCCCCACTTCTCAAATTTTTAAGATGATGATTTGGACAGACTTGAGAAGTCGAACTTCTCATTTTTCAGAAGCGATTGCTTAGCTGGGGCATGGATTGGTTTCAGTCTGTGAAACTGAAACATGGGTTTCTTTATTGGTTTATCTACCACTGTATACAATGTAAGGAGTATGCAAACTTCTACAAAAGGCTTAAAAGATTTTCTTGCCAATTTGCAAGCGATTTGTTGGCAATTTATACTGTAGCCTAAAATATAGTCTCTGCCACAAGTAATACCATCCTGCCTATAAGATGCATGCTAAAAGAAAAGAAAACAAAGCTATTATAGTAAATACACACATTAAGGGGAAAGCAGAGGCCTCAGCTCCAGGGCTCTTTAATTTAGGGGGTTTAATCTTTAAAAAGTGAAGTCAGTTTTCAATCCATTGCTCCAAATTACACATTTTCTTCTGCTCTACCAGAAGATAATTTAATGTCAGTCACAATGTTAAAGTACTACCAATTAAGCTCACAAAGCCCATGATTTGTAACAAGCTGGCTGCATTTAGACCTCTGTTAAATAAAAGGTGTCAGCAAATAGCAGCTTAGACATTTTTGTTTTTGCAAGACAAACTTTAGTATCTGTATCAACACAAGACGAGTAGTTTCAAAAGAAATACAGGCAACAAAATAAAGAGTGAGACTCCAGGAAAGGCGTGTTGTTGCTTTTTCCTAAAATTCAGCAACACATCCAAATACTGAAAGCTGCCAGAGTATTTATGTGAATGAATACTTTGAATGCAAACATGTATTACCAAATGCACTTTCTACAGCTAAAATGCATCTACCTTTGACACAGTGATAACTTCGCATTACCAAATACGATGTTCTTACATCCAATGGATTTTACAGACAAAAAAAATCAAAGAGTTCAGAGCTACAAAAGCAGAATTCAGCACTGAAACACACTTGCTTAATGGAAGCCTTTGAATATACTGAAGATGTGAAGCCTGAACTAATCAATTTCTTTGCTGTGCCCTAGCCGGTCAGCCATGCTCTTTAATTTAATGAAACAAGAGTTTTAGATGAAATAGCACATATACATCAAGAAAGAATCGTATTGTTGCACTTTGAAATGTGTCCAACTGTGCAACTTCATCTAATGATAATTTTTTTAAGAGGCCATCGATTTCTAAAAGACTTATTGTACCAGCATCTTGATGAAAAAGTGGATGTCAGCATATCTACAGAATACTTACACCCTGCCATTAATGCTTTCTTTGGCAGACAATAACTACTCAATTGAAGGTCCTTTGGGCTGAGCAATCATTTAGCTTTTCTTCTCTTATGAGGTTCTTAGTGCCTTGTTCCACTTCAATACTCTTTTTATTCACCATTATAGTGGCCATAAGTGTGAATTTTATGGGAACTTGCAAACTCAGTCATAACCAAGAGCTTTCCAAGTCACTAATCTTTTCATGCTTTTAAATTGCTAGGATTTGAGCAACCATCAACATATGCACTTGGACATAAGAGACTGGTTAGGCAGACCCAAGATTATAACGTGGAGTTTTCTCCTAGAAATTGGGTTTCCTTGAAAGCACTTAACTTGAAATATTTTTGAAGACTCTTTTAGAACAGAGTAGCAATCATAACTCATTCGTATTTATGCCAACCCTCATGTGGCCAACTGGTAGTTTATAGAAAAGCTATGCATTATACTTACACCATTCCCCTTCTCCCATCTTTGGGTTCATCTACATACACTATGGCTTTTTTAAAACTACAAACATTTTGCACCACAGCACTCTAGCAGTTTTGCAATTATGTATCATATCAATTTCTTACCTGTTTGTGCATTTCAATATTTAACCCATATGACATTTCATAGTACTATAAAAAAGGGAGGAAAAAAATGTGTTAGAATCATGCAAAAGGCAACAAAGCTGATGGCTCAGGCTTGTTCAATCTACTACTCCAAAAGGCAATAGATAAAATTGTAAGCGAGCAGGCTTTGACTTAAACATTAACTTCCAAACAGGAAGGGCTGCTCAATCGTGGGACCGTCTATCTCTGTAGATCATGGGCTCTCCTTGGCTGGGGCTGTTTAAAGAGAGGAAACTGCCTGGAATAGTTCCATCCTGCACTGCAGATCCTTCACTGAGCATGGGGCTAGGGCTAGGCTGGGTGACCTCCTAAGGGGTATTCCAATGCTATCATTTCTGTGTTTTATCAAAACAAATAAGGAGACAAGATTGTATTGTATTTACCATCACGTAGTGCCTTTGCATTTCTGTCTTTTCACTTGCCAGCTTCTCACATTCCAACTTAAGGCTAGGAAGAGAATAATATATATTTGAAATAAAAACAAACAAACCACGACACAGGTATTTTTAAGTATGTCAATTCAAGTATTTGCCATTGCTTGCATTCTGAAAAGAAAGTTGTTTGGAGAGCTGTCATAATATATCACAGTGTAAATACAGAGAAACTGTAGCATACTGCTTTAATATGGAAGATCAAGCTCAAATATGCAGAGTACATAATATCAACTCAGAACAAATTAAACACACATTTACTCAGATGATGTATAGAAGCCATGGTTCCAATAGGGATCTAGGATTGTTAGAGGCTGCAGTGATGTACAATTCCTGATTTCTTGCCAGTGTTAATATTCAGAAAGATAGTACATCTATCCCAAAGATAAAGCACTAGAGTTCAGAATAATTATAGCAGTTTACATCTTTACATGTTCTTTCTAAGCAATCACTTTAAAACAGAAAAACTACCTGAAATTATATACTATTTATACTACACTACTTCAATATTAGTACATTTCCACCTAGTATTGCACTATAAAGTTACCTGTTTAAAAAACGAAGCAAGAAATGAATCAGTATGACTTTGCATAACCAAATAGCACCTAGATGATAGCTAGATCATCTTATTTAACATCAGTTAAAACCCATGCATGGTTTTCTCCTATAAGGTGGACCATAGTGTGATTTAAGTGATGCCATTAAGAGATTACAGCATCACATGTATGCTTAACTACACCAGTAGTTGATGCCTTTCAGCTGAAAGTAAAGCCACAATAGGATTCTGTTCACATTTACTGTGGAGAGGTTGGGCTACCCAGATGCAATCTTATTTGTAAGCAAGCCCCAGTGAACACCACTGAATTTCCTCTGAAGTAAGCATACACAGGATCAGACTGTCATGCATAAAACTCTAACATGCAATGAACCCCAATGGAAATTTACTTCTCCCATGTTTGGGATTACAATGAAAGTGTGTTAATTCAAAATGTAAGTCTATAGGCCATCAAGATAAATCCTTTAGAAACTCAAACTGTTTTGCTGCTTCTTTCTCTCTCTCAGGTTAATTGCAGTGGCGTGCTAGAATACCTGATCAGCTCATACTATCTTAAAACTTTGCTGTCTCAGAATACTACTTATCTGAATTGGCTTGATCTTTTGAGTTAGAAGAGTTAAAACTGTGTACACATGAACCTCAAGCTAAATAGCATGATCTCAGTATGTGTGTTTGTTTTGTTACAAACTAAGATAGTACGCTAACAAACCAAGTCTAGGACATGTTTGCTTGGAAAAGCCCTACTGATTTCATTAGGACTTGCATACAGTAGACTTACCTCACTTTTATACCATATCACTTTCAATACCATATCTGCTGTTTTGGCTTTGCGTATTTACTAAGAAGTGAGTCTCACTGCACTTAGTGGGAGTTACTTCTAAGTGAACTAATAATGAAATTATTAGCGGCTTGGGTAAGTGTTCAAACACCATTTTGTCAAGGCAGGGAAAATTGAACCCTTTACTAGCAGCGCTGACATGTTCCTAGTATCCAAATGCCTCTGTTTCCCAAACAACAGAAGTTTAAATCGATGTTTCAACCATTTAGTAGTGGAATGCAGGAATATGACGACAAGAATACACTGGCTGACCAAATGTCAACACAGTCTCTTTCAAAACTTTCCAGAGCAAATATTGACAGTTCCTGTGTAGTTCTGAAAGCACATTCTGGGGGAGGGTGGGTTATGTTCACCTGAACTGAAGAGCCTATGCAAAAAATAAAATTTAAAAAAATGGGGGGGGGGGTTTCTGACCATTGTTTTTAAGTGAGTGACAGCCTTAAACTGACTCCACACGCCACCACCTGGGCACAACTACAAAGTACATTTTGAACAAGCAAAACACACCCCACTGAACAAGCATGCTGTGGAGCAGCTTGAAATCCCCAAATCAGACGTGGCCTACAGAGCAGAGGAAGGCAGGAATGAAGGGACCAGGCCGCACCCACCTGTGATACTGAGCTTGAAGGAACTGGAACTCCTCTTTGATTCGGTCTAGAGATTCTGGGATGGTGAACTTAAAAGGCTGTCCTGCAGCCTGGTGTGGCGTCTGGAGGAAGAGCAAGAAAACAAAGAGTTAGGAGGAATCTGTGTAGATAAGAGGCAAAGTCATCTCTACAACTAAAGTCCAACTATAGAGCACAACCCAAGGAGACAGTGGCCAGGGGCACATGACACTTAAAAAACGGGGCGGGGGGGGGGGCTTCAAGCAGCACTGGGGAAACTGGGCCTTGGCAGATGTTGTTGGACTCCAGGGATGAGGCAAGCAGGCATCCAGCAACCTCTGGAGGGCCACAGGTTAGTTACCTGGCACAGGAACGTCCTTTTGGAGATTCACAAATATTTCTCCATGGTCACCTGCCTGGTGCTTCTTCCCTACCTTTTAAACACCTGCTGGTCAAGGGTGCCAATTTGAATAATATATTGGGGGTCCAGGTAAGGCCCTCCCCAATCGATTACATGACACACCATTTGAATGGCAATCTCCAACAACTTGGGGGCTCAAATGTTTTACTGGGGGACTGAAGACCCATCTGCTCCTCCTTTTCAAAACAGTTTTGCAAAATGCTCTGGGAGATCCTCAGAGGCAAGATGCTGTCTCCGGGAACCATCATCTCAGGAGACACTTCGGGGGGGAGTCTAGGTTTCACCGGCAAGGCTTTTCTTTGGAGGTGTGGGGGAGGGAGAGAAGCGCCGGCTGCCCGTCTCTCTTTATCTAGCCCCGCAGTTGGGCTGGAAAGCGGAGATCGACCAGAGCAGCAGCCCCCCCCCACTCCCCGCCATTGTCGGCTGGTAGACAAACAAGTCCCAGAATAAACAAAGGAGTCGGCGCTGCTGGGCGGGCCGAGGGAGCGAGCGAGGCAGGCGCGGGCCCGCCAAGTTCCTCCGGCGGGACGGGCAGAGTTCGCAGGCGGGGAAGCGACCTTGCACGCACTTTGCCCGGACAGGGGGCGACCCCCGGGGGGGGGGGGAGACACGCAATCGGGGAGAGGGGGGGCCACTTACGGGATGCCGGCTCTGCGGAAACATGACTCGGGCTGCTGCTGCCGCCGCTGCTTTGCTCCTTCGCAGCTGAATGGGCGAAGTTTAAATCCCGAGGGGAAAAGCGCCCCCAAGGCAGCCGGAGGGAGAGGAGCGGGACCGGGAGCCCCTACTCGGCCTCGCGGCTCAACTGCACCATCCTCCCGCCGCCGCCGCCTCGCTCCAGCCGCTTCCTTTGTTGTGAGCTTTTGGGGGGGGGGGGGAGAAATGTCACCGGGGAAGGGGAGCCCTGGCCGGGCAAGGGGATCGCTTCTCGTCGCGGTCGCCGGTGCTACTCCTTCGACGGGGCGCCCTCCTCGCCCCCCAGCCAAGAAATCTCCTCTTTCCCGGCTTCAAACTTGCGCGGTGCACTTGTAAGAGCCCAAACTCCCCGGCGGCAGCTCCTGCGATCTCTCCGCAACTCGGAAATCCAAGGGAGTCAAGTCCGACGGAGCAGTCCCGCTACAAAAGGCCACGCGGCTGCCGGGAGGGAGGCTGGAGGCCGGGCGCGCACGGGACGCGGGGACGGAAAGGGGGGTTGCGGCGCTGGATGGGGCGCGCCAAGCAAAGCGGCTCCAGGGAGCGGGGGATCCAGCCGCGCCCGGAGAGGGGCCAAGGGAAAAGCGCCCCCCGCCCGCCCCCACCAGCCCCGCTTCAGCCTCGCTTCCTCTCCCCGCAGCCAGGCGCCGCGAACGGGACCAAAAGGAAGAAGGGACGGGCTGCCTCCGTAGGCCCGCCGCGCATCGGACGGCGCCGAGCGGCCTCCGCGCTAGTGCCCCGCCAGGAAAGGACGGAGCGGCGGCGGCGGCGGCAGCATCCCCGCTCGGCCTCTTCTTCTCTCCCGTCGGCCGCCCGCCTGGCTCAATCCCGGGCCAAAGTTCTCCCCGGGATCCCTCGAAGAAGAAACATCCAGGCGGAGCAGGCGATCGCCCTCGTCGTCCCGCCGCAAATAATCACCAGGCTTTCTCCTCTTCCATGGAGACCAGATCGGCGCGTAAGGAGGAAACTCCGCGGGACGCGCAGCCCAGCTCGGCGGCGGGATCGCAATAAACGGGACACAAAGTATCCGCCCGCGCTGGTTACATTAACACGCGGTTTCACACTCCTCGAGCTAACCAGCCCCTTGGCCCCGCCCCCAGAGAGGGGGAGGAGGGGCGGGCGCCCAATCGCCGGCTCGGGAACCAACGTGGGGCCGTGACGACAGGCCAATGGGAAGCCGGCGCTGGCAGGCCTCGCCTCCCCCCTTCGCACTCTCCTCCCCCCCCCCGCGCCTTTGCTAGGAAGGCTTCCTCGCCGAGCTGCAGGACCCTCCGAGCGAGCCAATGGGAGGCGGCGGAGCAGGCAGACAGGGAGGGAAAATGGGAAGGTCGGGGAGAAGGAGAGTGGAGAGGCTGAGCTGTCAATCAAAGTAACGTGGGCTTTGGAGAGAGACGGGGGGGGGGAGGATAGGCTAGGCGCGCTCTCTCTCTCCCTCTCTCTTTTATTATTATTATTCCTTTACCTTGCCCCGCTCTCTCCAGAAATCTGTGAAAATAACACAGAGAGATAAATAATGCATCCCTAGTACAGGACAGGCAGGAGCTGGAGTCAGATAGATGCTGCCCTGTTTAAGCTAATGGAGGAACGAGGACCGTGATGTTGCCTTGGAGGGCGGCGTGTTCACAGCGATCTGTATCAAAGTTTCCTCCTCTCCAGGGCTTCAGAAAAATGTAGCCTCCTCTCACAACGGTTTTATCTTTAATTTGTCAGAAGGCTCTCCGCGTGTGTTTGCTGAAGTACCTACGTAGCCAGAAAGAGTAACGAGTCACTTTTTGAGCTCTTAAGTGTATTTAGCCAATATCAAGACTTAACAGTTGGTCAAACATTTATTTTATTTACTTATTTTACCTGATCGACGGCCTTTGAATGGAGGCCTATCTGTTTAGGTGATAATAAAAAAATAAAAGCACTCGACACAAGGCCACACCATTCTTTGCAAGCTCCCTATAGAGCCCAGCGTTGCCCTACTTTTGAGAACACCAAAGGCATGTTTGACCTCTGGTGTCCCCGCTATCTCTGCAGGCATATTGGAAGTTTTGTTCGTGGGATAAAGAGGAATTTAGGCAGCGGCTAACCCACCAGTAATGAGTTTAAAGAGACTGTTGTTGATAGGATAGGCTCGAAATCCCTGTTTGGGTAAAAAAAAAACCGCAGTGTAAGCAAAAGAGCTGTGGATTTAAGTTGCTAAATGCAACATAGTGGCATTCTGTCCACAGTGTTCCATAGAAGGGAGGCGCAAGAATCTGGGTACCCCGTCTTCTCCCCTTGCCCAGCTTTTTTAAAAAGCCCAATCACTTTCAGCAAGACAGTTCCGTGTGTACATTTAAAAATACAACCTGAGAGTCCAGTCCTACCACTGTTAATTTGGCCACAGTAAGAACTCCTTTCTTATGACTAAACCTAGCAATAAATTACACTCAACTTCAGATAGACATATAAGGTGCCCTTTGTGGAAGGAGAATGCTATGCCCAGGCTTATTTATATACCGCTTTTGGGGCAAAAGGCGCCCAAAGCAGTGAAAAACACATTAATATAAAAGAAATCTACAATAAATCAATCAAAACCATACAAAATACCCATAAATCACACTGGATATGTGTTAGGAACTCCAGCAAACCCTGCAGCAAGAAACAGAAAAAGCATCAATTAAGGCACCCCTATCTCTCTCTCTCTCTCTCACATACACACACACACACACACACACAGAAACACAAACACACACCCCTAGGGTGCACACACTCCTCCTCCCTCTCTCACACAGAGAACAGGTTCCACTAACATGTTCTCACCCTAAAGCAGAAACCACTTCTCTGTCGCACTGCAGCCAGCCAGCTAGCCAACAAAACACTCATTAACTCCACATTACAAAAACCAGAGCCTGGGGGGGGGGAATAAACACAGATCTACAAGCCTAGCATGCAACACCCAGCCCTCTCCTTTCTCCCATGAGGGTGCAGGGGACAGGATCCACAAGAACAAGCTCACATACTTGAATGTGAAACATTTCTTAGCATCTCCATCAACAAAAAATTAACTTTTCATACAACTTCACACTTTTACATATTGACCTATTTTTTTTAAAAAAAATCAACAAATCTAAACTCAAAAAAGGGCACACCACCCTTTGAATGTTGCAATGTCCAGTCCTGAAAAGAGTCACAGCAACCCCCGTGGCCTTGCCAAGGAGCTGGTCTTTGCTGCAGGTGTTTCTCAGCTAAGCAAGAAAGGTTACTGGGTGGTGGGCTGTTCTCAGTAACAAATCTCTTCACCATACAGCCAGCAAGTGTCAGTTTCCTAGCCTGAGAGGCACCATGTCAGCTGGGTGTTTTATAGCTCAATAGGCCCAGTCCCAAAAAGTCCCAAAGTCCAGAAGTCACAGGTGATATGTTGCCTCAAACACCTAATAATAAATGTATCAGTTTGTAGATCAAATTCTTCATAAGCGTAAGTGGCTCAATTCACAGTGTGCTCCTGGGTCAGGATTTCTTCATATACCAATTTTGCAAGGCAATGCTATGCATGTTTACTCAGGAGTAAAATACATGGCATTCCGAATAATTGTGCACTGAACTGCACTCTCAGAAGTTGATGAGAGTGCCTCACTCTTCATACTTAGCAAAAATGACACCGTTTCTGATCTGGAGGCTTATAATCTAATTATGCCCACTTGCTGATTTTTGTGTCTGCTGCAATGTCCAACACTTATGTTTCTAAGCCTCTGCTAAAGCAGTATTTGCTCTTGCATTCAGCTCACTTCCACAATTAATAATTCTGAGATCTTATCTAAACAGGGAAAATGTGGTATGATTAAAGTCTACACTGACTTAATGATGCCCATGTTATATTGGGCACTGCGGAGCGGTTCCTTTCAGGCACTGCCATGAGGATGCAATGCAAGAGAAGCCTTTCTTATTATTTTTAACTAGCTAAGTTCTCAACAGAGGGTACGAAAAGAGAGCCCTATTAACGAAACAAAAAGAAATGTGGAGAGAATCTTTCCGTGTGTGGCATCATTGCTAGTGAAGACCCACTCACCTGTAGGCTGGATCCTGCAAATAACTGAACACTTTAAGACCAACTTCAAAGTTCCTAACCAGGCTGTTAGCATGAATACCTGTATACCTTCAGTATACCTGAAGGAGCGTCTCCACCCCCATCATTCTACCCGGACACTGAGGTCCAGCGCCGAGGGCCTTCTGGCGGTTCCCTCATTGCGAGAAGTGAGGTTACAGGAAACCAGACAGAGGGCCTTCTCGGTAGTGGCACCCACCCTGTGGAATGTCCTCCCATCAGATGTGAAGGAAATAAGCAGCTATCCTATTTTTAAAAGACATCTGAAGGCAGCCCTGTTTGGGGAAGTTTTTAATATTTAATGCTTTATTGTTTTTTAACACTCGATTGGGAGCCACCCATAGTGGCTGGGGAAACTCAGCCACATGGGTGGGGTATAAATAAATTATTATTATTATTATTATTAAAAAAAGACAAGGTACACAGATATCACAGAATCACAGAATTGTGAGATTGTAGGGACCATGAGGGTCATCTAGTCCAGCCCCCCGCAGTGCAGGAATCTTTTGCTTGAACCCATAACCTTGAGATTAGGAATCTCACGCTTTCCCAGAAGTCACTGTGGAAAGGTGTGTGGCATTCAGATGCCTGGGAATGAAAGAGGGAAGTCGTATATATTATGGCAATGAGAACTTTTGTTATTGAATGGCAAATAAATGTAGCAGATTAAATAAATAATTATTAGCACAGTGGCAATTAAATAATATAATTACATTGATTCTGGTATCTTAACTGATGCTCATCTATGGGCTGAGTCCCCTTTATAAAAGGGAATAGACACACATAACAGACCACAATCCGTACACACTTACCTGGGAGTAGGTACCCATGAGATTAGTGGTATCCACTTCCAGGTAGATCTGTATAGGTTTGCACTGTGATATGTGTATGTAGGAGCCACACACCAAGAAACAAAGTTAGTGTGGAGTTATGATAGCTAAGTTTAAGACAGGCTTTATGTTTAACCTGCTGGTACAAGTTTGTTATTATGACCTAAAGAGATAATTCAAATAATGTATTTTGCAACACGAACAAGAGTCTTTCCCCTTCTCAGACTTGCTGCAAAGATGCTGAATAGCTTTATGTAATCTTATTGATCGAAGTTAATTTTTGCAGGGCATGTTTTAACACATACTGAAAGTACACGTTGTTCATGTTGCTCTGAACAAGTGTTTTTGAGCCACCTGAGATTTTGACTTTGATACCAGAGAACATTTCCTCAGTCTCTGCTATTGAAATGACAGCGGGAGATCAGTGGGATACTTAATGCAATAAATGCTGGCTCATTTGCATATTTAACTATTTTTCTTGTTCATTTGATGGTGGGCTCATAAAAATCTGCTCTTTATTACGCTGATTCACAAATTAAATTGAAGAGAGCTTCACCATGGCCTTTTGAGTTGCTTAAGGCACACACACACACACCCATCAAGGGTATTTGAAGCTTTATCTATTAACGAATTCGGACAATATGTATATATTTACCATTGCTGAGCAATATGTTCCGTTCCTAGGCATGGATATTTCCTGTGGAGCTAGTTCATGCATATAATTCAGCATGTATTACACTGGCCAGCCATGATTTCCATATATCCCAGTCCCATGGAATAGCGGTTTGGAGTGTTGTACTAGGAGGCACAGAGCTCATTGCGTTACCTTGGCCCAGTGGCTGCCTAACATACATCAGAGGGGTTGTTGTGAAGATAACATGGAGAAAGGGGGAAGAACCATGTCTGCCACCTTGAGAGCTCCTTGGAGCGAAGGTGGGATATAACTAAAAGAAATAAATACCATATTTTTTGCTCTATAAGACTCACTTTTTCCCTCCTAAAAAGTAAGGGGAAATGTGTGTGCATCTTATGGAGCGAATGCAGGCTGTGCAGCTATCCCAGAAGCCAGAACAGCAAGAGGGATCGCTGCTTTCGCTGCACAGCGACCCCTCTTGCTGTTCTGGCTTCTGAGATTCAGAATATTTTTTTTCTTGTTTTCCTCCTCCAAAAACTAGGTGCGTCTTGTGGTCTGGTGCGTCTTATAGAGTGAAAAATACGGTATGTGGTGCAGAATGCAGCAGGTAGACTGCAGTGGGTAGTTTATGGTGCTCAGGATGTGATACCTATACTAAAACATCTACCTGCATTTTACTGGACTATTTCAGGTATCTGTTATTAATATACAAAGCCCTGACAACTTGGGTCCAAGTTACCCTACTCCCAGTTGAGGACAGTTGAGCCTCTGCAACACAGGGGAATCACTAAAAATGTTCCTTCAGGTGATATCAGTGATCAAGCTGGGATACGAAGGCTCAAGCTTCGTATCCCAGCTTGAGCCTTCGTATCCCAGCTTGATCACTGATATCACCTGAAGGAACATTTTTAGTGATTCCCCTGTGTTGCAGAGGCTCAACTGTCCTCAACTGGGAGTTGAACATTTTGTGTGGAAATATTCTCCTAGCAGATATTTAGCAGCTATCCTCAGTATTAACCTTCAGTCATCTCTTGTTGAATTTTTTTTTTTATGCACACAGGTCTATTCAGATCTTTGGTTGCCTTTTTTTTAATGAGGCAGTCACTCTTAGATTTATTTTATGTTGTGGGCAGTGTATAAATACTTTTCTAAATTAATAAATATCATGCACATGCCCAATAATGTGGCCCCAATTCACATTATTAACACCATTTTGTGATATTGTGAAAAAGACTCTGTGGCCTGGAAGGTCAGCCTTTTCCTCCACAATAAAGAAAAGTACAGTAGCATTATCAAGAAGCATACCCAAAGAGAATAACCTAACAATGCAATGCTAACTATGCCTACTCAGAAGAAAGTCCAATTGAATTCAGTGAGGGTTACTCCCTGGTAAATGGGGCTTCCGAACTTAAAAATGGAAAGCGTAATGCTGGTGGTCAACAAGAGGTCTAAAGACCGTCTCAAGGCAAATTTAAAAAAATGTAGTATAAACACTGACAACTGGGAAACACTGGCTTGTGAGCACTCCAGTTGGAGAACAGCCTTTACCAAAGGGGTCATGGGCTTTGAAGACACTCGAACTCAGGACGCAAGGGAGAAATGTGCTAAGAGGAAGGCACATTTAGCAAATCCACACTGTGATCAACTCCTGCCTGGAAACCAATGGCCCCACTATGGAAGGACATGGAAGACAATGTTACTTGGCTACGAGTGATTGCCAAAGAAGAAGAAGAAGACTCCCTGGTAAATGGGACTCCAATTGCAGCCTAACTCAAAGAGTGTGTGCCCAAAGAAACTTAATAGTGCCATTAATTCTAATAATCAGCCTATGCTAAAATATTATGTTAACCAAATCATTACATAACAATCCTATTTCTTTCCAGTTTCCGTAAGTTGAAATCTTACAGTCACTAGAGGCAATTGCCAATTCAGCCTATAAACTAATTATAGTCACTAAACTTTGCCTTGCAAATTAAAAGCACCATCAGAAGTTCATACTGCAAATAGAGTAACTTGCACCCACAAACTGGAATACATGAATACATGCATACACCCTCTGTCATACCAGACTAATGACTTCTCATTACCTTCAGGGGGGAAATAACTGAGCTGCTGTATGGGAAGAAGCACTGTCATGTGATCTTTACCTACTCCATTCAAATTGCTTGTTGCAACCCTTTACAATCTGTTTTGTAATAGTCTTTCTAAGAACCTGTTTGAAAAAGCCTAACAATTGCAGCCAATTCTTACTCCCAGATATATCCTCACATCCTCAGCCTTTTTATAGATACTAGTTTCAAGCAGCATAATTAACTATTGTCTTTTTCTTTAGACACTTCTCCTATATTCTTGCTAAAGACACATTTTACCATGTTGTAACTATTATTCAAAAAGTTTAAAAAACAAGAACACCTTACTCTCAGTAGACTACAACTTACAAAAACAATTCTATATGACAGTCAAATATCACTCCCAGATGATGACATAATGCTCCCCTATCCATTTTAACAACTACATTACTGGTGAAAGAGGCTATGTTAAGAATAGAAGATTTATTCTGCTTTTTAAAAACACTTTTACTTAATATTGTGCCAGGCAGGACTCCTCAATGTAATTCATAACAGGATATGCATTATTACATAAAAGTTACTGATGAAGACCAATGATCAAAATATGGTTGAGAAGTTATAACAATTAATATTCTATTGCTTTCAAATAGTGTATGTGTAAATAAATCATTGTTGCAGGATAATATATTGTTGATCCCAGCTCTGAGTCCCTTTCAGATTCTCTTAGTACATTATCCATTCAAGTAACAGAAAAACACGTTTCCACCAGGCCAGCCACATTAAATAGCCATGGTCAATTGTTCTGCATTCTAGCAAATTCTAGCTTAAGCCCAAATAAAAAGGTTACTCCGTTTTCATAAGGATACAACTACCTCCTGATGTAGCAAGATCGTGCCTTCTGTGGTGCCTAATGGAGAACACTAATGAAGAACATAATTTGAAACTTAATAGGGTTTAAGGTCATAGCTTCCCCTTGATTCCCATACTATGATAATTATAGTACACTTCCTCACGCAGAACTTCAAAAGGCACAGAGACACCAGCAGCTTCAGTCTTCTCTGGGCAATAAATGAAGAGCATGTGGAGACGACATCCAGCACTGAGTGGCTTCCCATTACTTCTGTTTTCTCCTTTCATGCCTACTTTTCTATCCTAAGAATGTTACTGCCATCTAATTTACAGGGGAGGGGTGGAAACCTAATGGATTAATTGCACAGTAAAGTACACAGTGAGAGTACTCAGGCAATTTTGGAGGCAAAGGGAGGAACACATCATCTCTTCTCAGGACGCCACCTCCAAGTGAGGTTTGGAGGGTGGTGACAAGAGAGAAGATATTTTCAGTGGTGCCCCCCCCCATATTTATGGAATGCTCTCTCCAGCAAGGCCCACCTGGTGCTGACATTAACATCCTTGTGATGCCAGCAATTATTAAGCTTATTGTGATACAGCGACTAGCCCAGGGGTCAGCAACGGAAGGCCCATGGGCCGGAAGCAGCCCACGGAGGTCGTTTGACTGGCTCTTGAGCTGCCCCCAAACTGAGACAGCCACTTGCGTGCTGTGCTAAACCAGTGCAGCGTGGCGCTGGGACTTGCCTCCGTGGCACCAGAAATCACGTCTGCGCATGCACAGATGCCGAAAATCACGTCTGCGCAGACGCAAACACCGAAAATCATGGGTAGGCGTGCGATTCGGCCCAGGGAGGGATCTCTGCGGGACCGATCCGGCCCAGGCAAAATAAATCTTGTCGACCCCTAAACTAACCTGATATCACCCAGTGAGCTTCATGGTGGAGTGATGGGGATTTGAACCTGAAATATACTCAGAGTCGCGAAGTGATTTCATGCTCTTTATTCAGCTCATAGTGGTGAGGAGGAATGAATGAATGTCCCCTCAAAGTATCTGCTTTATATACATTATTTACACAATGGGCTGCACATGATTGGCTAATTCCGGAATTCTACTGTAAGCCAATCAGGTTGTGGATTCACTTCTATCTGGAGCATGATTGGGTAGTTCCTGCCAACCAATCATACTGCTGCATTGTTCTAGGACCAATCAGACTGCTGCATTCTGAATCCTATTGTTCTAGGACCAATCAGACTGCTGCCTTTTGGATCCTATTGTTCTAGGACCAATCAGACTGCTGCCTTTTGGATCCTATTGTTCTAGGACCAATCAGACTGCTGCAGTTTGGATCCTATTCAACTCAGTACATAACAGAACCAGTTTTCCCTGGTTTGGACACTAACTGCTTTTTTTTATATATAAATTTTTTATTAAATTTTTCCATAGTATCTCCAATGATACAATTTTCCACATCACATATTTTGACTTATTGAACCTCCCTCAACTCCTCTGACAATCATCCGTAATTAAATTTCTATCTTCATATTCCTTAATTATAATATCGCCTTTAAATACAATTTTTTTATCCTCATTTACATTCTTGCAATATTCCTTATTTTCTTCACAAAGCTTCTTTAAAACACACTAGCGTTGTATTTTCCTCACATACAGTTTTCAAATAGTCTCTGAATTTTCCCCAGTCCTCTAGGAACTTATGGTCTCTTTGAAGTCTAATTTTTCCAGTTAATTTGTCCAGTTCTGCATAGTCTGTTAGTTTTGCTCTCCATTCTTCCAGAGTCGGTAGTTCTTCTTGTTTCCATTTTTGGGCCATCAATATTCTCGCTGCTGTTATTGCGTACTGAAAGAGTTTACAGTCCCTCTTATTTATTTCATTTTTAGTTATTCCCAGTAAGAAGGTTTCTGGTTTCTTTACAAAGCTATATTTCAGCATTTTCTTTAACTCATGGTTTGGACACTAACTGCTATTCCTCACTGGCTCATGACTTGTTGTGGCCCTCTTCACAGAAGTGGCACACCTATCCTTTGCTGTACATTTGCTTCATGTATTTCTTTCTTGCCTTCTTGTTTGGTGTTGTTGTATTTGCTCTGATCACATCAAACTGCCAGGTTCTACAACGATTTCAGTCAGGCCATATGGCAGGCCAAGGCCTAGGAGGATTTGAGCATGTGACACAGACCAGAAGAGTAACGGTTGTGGGAAGCCACATGCCACTTGGTAACAATTCATTCAAGCAGATTCCTTCATCTTTCCATTTTAGCAACGTTACAGAGTTAAGACAGTCACTGCTGTCTCAATGAAGCCCTTGTGTTTGATCTCAAAAAGGGAGGGAGGGGGAATCTTCACGTGCAAAGGGAGAGGGGGAACAGTAGCAGAGATCACGAGCGCTTAAAACAAAAATAAGATCAGCCCCCAAGAATCTCTTCTGGTTTCATGCAATATGGTAAAATTAGAGATTGCAGGAAACCAACAGAATTAATTTGGGAACGCTGGAAGAAAAATGACCAGGTTTTATGAAAATGACACATTGACTGGGCCAGTATGCTATAGGTTTTTTTTAGACCAACAATTTCTTTGTTGAGGCATAGATCAAAAGAACCGTCATGTGTTTTCATTTTGTTCTAAGCCAAACTGGAAAATTGCATCCAGATGTTTAATAGGCATTCTGTTGCCTTCTCCTTCTCTCTGTCTTTTTTTGCATTGATTAGATATGTTGGTGCTGTTTACTTACAAGTGTAGCTGGATCATTAGCTAATGCAAAAAATGTTTGCAGTGAGTTGCTAATTAGGTCTTTTGGAAGCACTCCATGCTCGTGAACAATTTGTACAGTGGGCTGGATGGGGGGGGGGGAAATAGTTGCAGCACTTCAGATGTTGCTTTGCTCTCTGTGTCTGGGGGCATATGTCTGTCTCTTTCCCCAATCTTCCTTTGCCTACAGGGATTGACGTTTGATCCCAATAGGTTGAAGTGCAAATAAATTAGGGAAGAGACCACACACACACACATACACACACACTTCTGTAATGTAACGTTAAAAGTTAACATGTGCTGTATTCTTGACAAGGAAAATGTGGTAAACTTTGAACCATAATATTATCACATTCACATAATTTTTGGAGCATACTTTAGAGACAGATGGGGAAGTCATTTATGATAAATTAGTGTACTTGAATTCATTACTGTAATGCTTATAATTAAAATAGCTCCCTTACAACTTCAGTACCTTTGCAGGGTGCTTAGAAGCAAAGAAAGAATGAGAAAGCTCTTTGAAAGAGACTTTATAGATGGAAGGGGTAAAAAAAGATAAGGGAACAGAGAAAGGCTCTGGAAAGTACTGTGCTTTCCCATTTTTAATGTATTATGCCAGGTAAGATCTTGGAAAGGTGTCAGAGATATTACCCATTACAGTATTGTCAAAGAAAT